>NW_009615505.1:0-5140 GCF_000690535.1 Cariama cristata
AGCCCAAATGATTCTATGATTCTATAATGACAGAAAGAGCAGTGGCTAGTGTGGATATTGCTTAAATATCTGTATATTGGTGTTTTGTTTTGATTTTTTTTTTTCTGTTTCTCTCCTGTATTTCTCTGAAAATATATACTTTGACATAGAGAGAAGCTAGCTTCTGAAGTATTGCTGCTGGACATTGGAAGAGGAAATTACAAAACTGATCTCACAGTAGGGGTAGTAGGAAGAAGATGAAAAAATATACCCCGAAAGTAACTTAGTTTAAGTATGTATGCTCTGTAAGATTAGATTCCCCCTCACTACTGTGTAAAATTAAACTAATGAAAGCATGGTTGAAGGTACGTTTTATCCCATTGTACAGGAGCTCCGATGAAGAGTGACGAATGGTAGGTAAAGGGGACAGAAGAGTAGCAAGGATTGATGTTTATTTCTAGTTTTCCTTTGTCTTAAGTTGGCATGTTGGAAGTCACTGGAATCAAGACTTCATAAAAGATGGAAGATTGCAGTTCAGGACTCGGGAAAGTGTCTTAATTGTTCTACTATGTTTTCATTTCAGCATTAAATATAGGTTATTCCATAGTCCCTGTTTCATCATTTATGGAATGGTTTTGTACATTTCTCAGCGTTATCACAGACATCTGCATCTTCCATAGTAACTGTTCCTTGGGAAGTCAATAGAGATACTCTACTAATACTTTCTTCTCTATCTATTCATTGATCATTCTTTGTCTTCCCAGTATCTAAAAAATATAAGGAGCCAGAAAGCTAGTTGACATGCACTTAATTTTACTAAAGACAATGATGGTTTTGGGCAGAAGGTGCAGCGGTTTTAGAAATTAGCTGGATTGGTAAATGCAATCTGATTTTTAAGGCATAAGGCCTTCAGTTGTGAAGGTGAACTGCAGTCTTGAGTTGCGAGAGATTTACTGCTTGTTCTTTGGGTAGCCAGGAAAATATATTTGTCTCCAGCTGGCCAAGTGATTGCAGCTTTTCTTTGAGGATTTGAACAAAACTGCAGGCATCCATCTTTGTCATCTTTAAACTTGATTACTACAGCACACATTTTCTTTACATACTTTATGCCTGACATTTTGCTTTAATCAGCATTTCCAAGTGAAACTGCTTGTAATTGGGCTTCATAGCCTAACATGCTCTGTATTTTGCATTATTTACATGATTACTCTTGGAATTGCTTAGTGTTTGATTATCTGACATTTCACATACCCAAAGACTGACTTTATGAGGCATATATTGATATATATCTGGACACACTAGCAGCCTGCTCAATTAAGACCATTCTGGTTTTCATGAGAGCCTGAATCTTACTGTTTCCAAGTCTTGATACATTGATCTGAGCTGTCTATGTGGATTAGTAATTTTTTTAGCCTCCTTGCTTGCTGAGATCCATTCTATCTTACATTTTTCTAGCTTGAACAGATTTTCCTTAGTTCTTGTTTTTTTGCATCATGCAACTGGTAGTGTCACTTGAGTTGCTTATGATTAGAATTGTACTATTTTTAAGCCTCTGAAAATATTTGAAGTTCTGCACTTATTAATAAATAAGGCGTCAATTTTACAGCAGTAAAAATAGAAGAGTATAAGGATTGTATCTGGAATTTGCAGCTGCTGAAAATGGTATTCATGGATTCTTTATGCACATTTGATATCATCCCCACCCCCCCAAGACCCTCAAACCAAGCATCAGTCTTTTTTCAGGTTTTAAAACTTCGTGAGATCTATGAATACTGTGACTGCCATTGAAAGAAGAAAACAGCCAATGTAACTGTTGATACTTTGAATAGTACTTCCTTACATACATAACCTGAAATATCTTTACAGATATAGCACTTTAAAAGGAAATGCAACAGTATAAACAGTGTCTGAGGAAATAAATAAATAGCTTGCCAAATACTCTGCTTTATTTATGGCCTGACAGCTTACTTGTGCAGTTGGACATACAGACTTAGACAAGCGTATTTGAGAAGGTACTTTAGAAATATTTCTCAGCACTAGCTCTGTAGAAAACCCATTGACCTGTAAAAGTATGCTGCTGAGTGCTGTATGTTCATCTGGATAGTAAATGTATTTTGTTATTCATTACTGGTGCTGGTGATCCTGAAGATGTTCTAATGCATGTTTTACTTAACTCAGGTTTTTCCTGGTACTTGGAATCAAATGTTACTCTGCTTTCATCTGATTCAGTGTAACAATACCAGAGAATGGCCCTCAACATTTGGTTACAAGAATAAGGATACAAAAATTCTGGAAATAGTCTGATGCAAATAGTGTCTTCATTTGTAGGATAATGCTTTTGTTTTAATCTTCGCCTTTACTATATTGGTAATGGGCATATCCCTGACCTCAGGACACTTTACCTGCCTTGGAGGAAGCTTGCTGGATTTTTTTAAGTATTTCTTTGCATTTTCTTTAGATATCACATTATTGACTATTGTTTTTAATATCATATGAACTGATTCCCGTGGTCTCCAGGGAAAGTATTTTGAAAAAAGTCCCCCATCCCATCTTGTAACACAGGAACATCTCCGACACATCTGTTGGTAAAAAACAATATGACACAAGGGAAACAAAAACAACTCTTGAGAGAAATAATTGAAGCTATCTCTGGGAAAAAAAGCCCTGCATAATGGAAAATAAGAAAGAGAGAGACAACTACAATTTATGGCTATAAATACCGTCTTATTGCAATGGTGAACAGGAAATCCCTGGTAGGGAACTGTTTGGTCAATGACTGAGTGCTTGAGTTTGAACATATTTATGAAACAGATACTCTGGATATTTGCTGCAAGTAGATGAGTAGCTTGTTACCCCTGACTCCTGTTGCAACTTTCTCTCATTGTTTTCTGTGACGTATATAAAATCTAGAATTCCTTTCAATTTAAGAGTTAGTGTCAGCTTTTCCTCTTGACACATTCACAATTAGTTGCCCAGGAAAAGTGCAAAAAAGTAATGTTCTTTTAAAAATGTATTATAGAGTATAAATGAAAATATTTACCCTTGTTTCTATTCACATGAGGGAAGAAGAGATGAATAAGAACATTCAGATCATATTTCGTATGGAGTAACACTTAAATTCTTAATAGAGTTTTGGATTATAAAGTTAAATTAGGTGGCTATCTTTCTTGCACAAAATGAGATGAGAAGAGAGACCTTTTGTTTTACTATAAATCGTAATGAAATTCTAGAATACATTGACAGACTCTTCAGTGCATCAATAGGGCTGCACTAAAATGCTTGCTGTTTTCCTTGGGGCATCTTCCGTTACTTTAAAATGTACAGCAAACTAGTGGTAACAATATTTTCTCATGAGAATAGTAGTGAATTAAGGCCTGTTTTTTACATTGACATTACCAGCTCAGCTTCTTTTCGCTGCCAGAAAAATTCAGTACAGTTTATAGTGGAATTTCCAACTATATTAGTTGTGCTGGTTTGTTGGTATAGTGCATTATGAATACCTTTAAAACCTTAATTAAAAAAAAGTAATGTAAATAATGTGTCTATAGTATTTAGAAGTCAACTGGGGCTGATTTGCATAGACAGAGGCTGCATGCTGATTGATGGCATCCATCACAGTAAGGCTGTATTTGTTTTAAACAACAAATGTGCAGACTGCCAAGTATAGAAGGTAATTCTCAGGTAGATAAATTATAGTTCTTGATCTCATTGATTGGGTCTGCTGTGGGACTATTGATTTCTGTTTGTAAATGTTTCTTATCAGCATTGTAGGAAAACCTGAAAATAGGGAAACCTGTCATAAACTTCTACATTCCTCTAAATATTAAGATATTAGGAGAAAAATCCACTTTTGATGCATGTAGTTTCAAACAGTGATTTAAATTATCAGGTTCTTAGGGCAGTAATTGTTCAAGGGAGCTATAAGGCTTATACAGTTCTTCAGGCATTGAAGTGAATCTGGAAGCTGGGAACAGGTGGAGTGGGTTATCTTCCTGAGTTCTATCGCTAGACTTTGGAGTATCTTGAATGATAAAATATATAGTTTGAGAGAGAGCATGTGTTTCCAGAAGCTTAAACTAGCTGCCATCCACAAAGGAAAGTGAGGAATATAGCCAGGTTCTTACGTAGCGCTGCATCTATTTTTGAGGCTCATGCTGCTAACGTTCTCCTTTGCAATTTTGGCATGACTTTCACTTAACAAGGACTTCTTTTAGGGAAATAAAGTTCCCTTTTTTAACAAGCTAAATAAATATTGTGTACAAATTTACTATCAAAGAGAAAGATGTCTTTTTCCCAGATATTCATCTCTAATAGTCACATACTCCCTAATTAATAATCTCTTAAAAAATCATTACACAATTACTACTGGGGACACACACACAAATATCTTGAATGAATCTACTAGAACTTCTTTCACCTAGCTTTCAAACAGCTTGACCACTCTACTAAATCATTACTGATAAAGAGCAACAAACATCCCAGGGTACCAGACCTTGCTAAAGCAATAACTGTAAAGCTTGCAAGTCTCAAGGGGCACTCAGAAAAATACATCAAAGTACATGAATTTTGTGTGTGCGCAGTCGCAACTGTGTATTTTATTTAGTCTGATACCCTGTTTGTCCAAGTGGAAACCATGTTGGTGGAACTAAAATACAAGGACGAATTCTCAAATAATTGATCGATAAACATCTAATTGCAATGTAGTACATATCACTGATATCTTGGGCCTTATTCTCAGGGAAAACTACAAGATGTCTAGGTAATATAAATCTGGTAACTAAAATTTAAAATTTGGTTGAATAAACCTTGTACTTGATAGACACACTGATTTTTATTGCTTCCCCCTCCCCGCCCCGCCCCCTACTAACCCTTCACTAACAAGTATGCAGCAATCTTTCTGTCTCTTTGTACGGGTACTAGCAATTTGGTCCCATGCTAATAAACTCTTTGAAAGCCAGCTATCCTTTTTCTCTCAAGGGGCCTAATTAGTATAGTTAAGTTTAACTAAGCACAATTCTCTAAAATTGTAATCAGTTTGCAAAGTGTCACTTCTTGTCAGACAGACCTGACACTTCAGGGACTGAACACTTGCTCGCCTGTTTTGATTTTTTTTCCTCAAGTATATAATTTTGTGTAATTTGAAGTGCACCAGAGAAATGAG
>NW_009615505.1:5171-16962 GCF_000690535.1 Cariama cristata
GAAAACTTTTGATGACAGAATTCTTTTTCTGATAGTTGTATGATGTCTATTGTCATCCTCAAAGGACACTGGTGACTTAACTGATTTTGATAAGATATTGCACTTCATGCAATAATGTAATTGAATTATCTGTGCTGAGTGTCAGCTTCATTGCTATCTTGAGTCTGCAGTATGCAAGATTCAAACCTAGCACAGTATGTCCTTTTAATTCAGCTACTTCAGTGTCAAGTGCTCAAACAGGTAGTTTTATGTATATTACAGAACTGCATTAGGAGCAAAATAGGGCATGAGGTGATACTGCAGCAAAATAAATCCTATCTAGCTATTTGACAAAACATGCTGGTGAAGAAGTAGAAAATAAAATGTGCATTCTAGTGTGCAGCTGAAATTTTTCTTCTGAACAACAAACTTGAATAAGATTTCAAGGCACCTTTCTTGAAATTTCAGCTGCTCTTTTGGATCAGTCAGGGCTGCAGAGAACTATGACAAGTCAAACTGATACTGCGATTAAGGTCTGAGCCCAGGATTTATGCAGTCTAGCTTTAAATTCGGGGGGGGGGGGGAGGGGTGCAAATGGCTCCTTTGTGCTATGCTTTCTTGTTTATAAAATGGAAAGATACATCTTCCAATCTGAAAGGAGTTTTGGAAGATTAAATCGATACGTTCTGGAGGTATACAGGGTCCGTGGCAGATGCGGCCATCATGGTCTTTCCAGAAACTCCTAAGATACAAGAAAGCACCACTCTGCACCAAAACGCTCTAGACACAATGGTGAATTTAAGGACCATTGTATACTAGTTAGGTTCTTTTTAGAACTATTTCCTTTTTTTCTCAACTTTTAAGAATCTTTTATACAGAAGATCCTTCATTTTAGGAGTACACCAGCTTGGAATCAAATAGCTATAGATAAATGCAATGAAATTTTCTTGGCATCAGCTGTGTTATTCTTTCTCACTAATTCCATGAAACAGTCCCTGGTCAACATTAAAAACACTCTTCTTACTAGGAATTTAAGCTTTGAGGCCAATATTCACTTAGTAAATAGTTGCACTCATTTCTAAATTTGGTAATTACACTGTGCTGGGTTGTTTCCCTCTCACCAGAAGTGGAAGAGAAGAAAGGAGAGCAGATTCCGGGGAGAAAAGAGCGGCTCCCTTGCAACATTCCAGCCCTTTGTGGTACTCCAAAGGAGGGAAGAAAACCCCACTGTCGATTCAGAGAGAGGTTTTTAGGAACAGAGTTGGGCAATCAAGCACTGTGAGCTATCAGAAAACCCAATGGGAATTAGTTTTGCAAGGAGTAAAGTTCTTGCCAGCTACATTCCCTCTGACTCCTTTCCCAGTTGTGGAATCTGAGAGGGTAGCTCGAGGAAGGAGCAGGGAAGGAATCACTAGTGTACATTGAGTTGATAGAAGGCTCAGCCAAACACTAAAACTTAGTGCCATCCTTGTGGAGGTGCTTTTAAAAGCATATGTGTACATTCCTTTGACATGGTAAATGGCTCCTCTGATCACACCTATGAAGATTTTTACAAGAAAAAACTTCAAACCAGAAATTGTATTAATTTTTCTGTTACTCTGAAATAACCTGTTCCATGACTGGCATTTATTCTCTTCTTTTAATGTTCATTTAAAGCTATGAAAAACCACATTGTGTGTTTAATCTTTATAAACTTATTCAATAATTTTCTTTTCTGTTTTCCAGGGCAATGTAAACATCAGACTAAAACTCTGTCTAACTGTAGCAGTAGTAGTTTCATTGTTTATTGTATAAAAATTGTAAATATGCAGCAGTTTTTATCAAAATATGTTTTACAGTCTTTTGACTAAATTAATAGCACTCCTGGGGAAGAGCCAAAAAATTCTGTCTATCTAATATGCTGTTTCACAAAATGTAAATCAGACCATCACCAGTCATGAAACTTTATGTAGCAGTATATTGAAGTTGGTCTCAAAATGCGAGTGTTCCCATCGTTTCATCCTGCATTAAGCTTCAGATCTATGTGTATTTATTGTTGTAGAAATTTAATTGTGTTAATGTAGTGCCTGACTCCTAATGAATAATTTGCAAAAGAACTGGACTGACACTTTCTCAGCATATTTTGTTTGCATCTTAATGAACATTTTCTGCTTGGTCATGATCAAAATAGGAATACATTTACATAATGTTAATCAAGCACTTGTTCTTAGCATTTGGAAAGGGCGGGACTTTAATTTTTAGTGTGTGCATGTCTTTAACAACTAGTTTAAACTACAAGTCGCTGTCATAGTGAAAACTGATATTAATTATCCCTTCTACAAGCGCTATATTAAATGTTCTTTTAAGATGTTTTATAGATTGATATTTTATAACTCATTCCTATTGCTTGTTTTCTAGACATAAATCTTATCTGAATTTTCCCTAATCTTTCTCAACCTTTTTAATTTAGATGATCACTTTCCATTTTTAGCTATTCATGGAGAGATAATTATTTTCTGCTAGTTTGGTACCAGTTCGTCTTTGAAACCAGAGAATAACAAGTGCTTATAAACATCTTTAAAGATTTTTGTCTCGGAGCCTAAAGGAAACAGTCATTTCCCCCCCCCCCCTTTTTTTTTTCCCTTCCCTTCTCCGATGTTAAAGTGGAAATCTACTCAGCTTAAAGTTAAGAGAAAGAGAAATAGAGAGAGAGTTAGAAATAGTTATTTTTAGACAAGGTATTGCCTGTTCTCATTTGTTTGCTGCTTCTGTTCCTGGTAATAATATATTGTATAAAAAAATAGAGAAAGAAGGCATATGAAAATAATTTGTGACACTTTAATTAAAAAAGAAAATGGCAGTCACAGGCAACGTGCTTTGACTATATAAATTTTCTTTGCCTCCTTTTTTTTGGTTTGTTTTTTGTAGGTGGTGGGGTGGGGTTTTTTTTGCTTCCTATTCCAAGACTGTAATGTATTTCATTGTTTCATTAATTGAAAACGCAAAAGTTAGCATTCACCTTTCTGGAATCAGGGGGAAAAGAAGTTTCTGCCAGGGGAGATTTTGAGGTAAGAAAAGCGTGTGTTGGCTCCTATTGTGAGAATGGAATCTTTTGGCCAAAAGAATGTGGCAGTGCACAGGGAAGTAGAATGGAAAGGTGAAAAATGTGAAGGATGGGAATATAGGACAAAGAAGTGAGACTTAAAAAAAGAGACCACTTTACTATTTTCCTTTCTTCAGTACTGTTGTTTGTTTAAAAAAAGAGCATATTATGCATCTCTCTCACCCCCCCATTTTTCAGAAAACAGCTAAAATGTGATTTCCTCAGTTCTCAAGGGCAAACCAAGCAAGACTACAGGGACTTGTAAACTTACAGGCCTGTTGTAAGAATCAGATTATGAGGGAAATGATCAGCAGTACAAATGCACTGTGTAATCTGTTGAATTCCTGAATGGAGTTTAGCAAGTCATTTGAAGCACAATTTGAAGCACAGGCTTGTGTTGTTACTGTTTCTGTGACAGCATCTTTCATCAGTTAGGACTAATTGTGCCCATAATGGTTCTTTTGGGCCTGCTTTGAAATTTCAGTGCAGTTCCAATATAACTAGAATCAGGTATCAGTTAATGTAGTAGTCCAGTTGTCTCCCAGTGTTTCATTGTCATAAAGATAATACACAGACTATATGAAGCAATTCTGTCCCTGATCTTGGTTCTCAGAAGTAGAAACCACTGTTTTCTATCAGCTTCTCACTGAGATAAATCATCCATGATCAGTGTTAAAACATGGAGCTTCAGGCTGCATCTTTTACTCTGCAGTAAGCTCGCACAACTTGTTTTCTTTTGGAAAAATAGCATGTAAAGCTGTAGGAAAAAAGAGGAACCAATACTAGTAATAACAAAACAAAGACAATTAACTGTCTCTTGATAATTTTCATCTATATATGGTGACTTTATTATTGTGAATTGTTTGATTAGAGCCCATCGATTTACTGAGAAAACTTGAAGTTTTCTCTTAATCGCCTTTGTGCAGAACAAATAGTGATCTGGCTTTTGCCATTCCAACCTTTTTTTTTTTTTAGGTCTGAATGGCTATGACATTTCTGTAGTGACAGACAGTTTTGACAAAATGCCTTTCTCTCAGAACTTCCTCTTCACCCCAAGCGTTTCTTCCCAGGTAAAGCAAAAATCGTAAGAGGATCAAATTGAGAATCATTCTTTGGTCAGTGCAGCTGTTGAAAAAGTGCATCTGTCCTCAGCTTCTGTTCAGCTCTCTGCTGTGTCTTCATTGAAAGTTACATCACTTGTTTATGGGTGGCCATACTGGCTTAAGCCACTGATGGAGATAGGTTTGTGGTAAGAGGCTAAGATGGGAGGTAGGGCTGAGGAGGAGCCGAAACATGGCCCATTCCTCATTCCTGGTGTGGAATGGTACTTCTCAGCCTCTACCGTGTCTATCTGAGCTCTTCTGTACAATAATTGAGAGTCCAAAGGAGCTGACAAATATTGCACTGACATCTGGAATTTTAGGAAAGCCAAACAAAAGCACGTGATGTCTGCTGTCACATTTACTAGAAATACTTTGATAGCAGCAGGCACTCTGGTAGTAAAGCACAAGTTTAATGACCAGCCTTGTAAAGACAGTTAGTGGTTTTGATTTTACAGAGAGTTTGACTGGTTTACAAAGTGTACGTAGTAGCTGAAGTTGTATGATGAGAATATGATGGTGTGTAAGGTGAAGATTTTGCTTCGAGGAGGAACTGCAATGCTTTGATAGTCCAGGTTCCTTCTGAAAGGAAATGAATTAGCAATTCACTGTTGTGAACCTTTGAAGGGTCTGGATAATCTTTAAATTCATTCAGTGCTGGGAAGAGCATTGCAAGCTGGTGCATAATAGCTGCTTCCAAAATAGATATTGACAGTGGACTCTTCTTGCTAGAGAAGGAAGAGTGATTGAGTATTTTCACTTTGAAATCAGAAGTCTAGTGTCTTTAACTCATTCTTTCAAATATACATGAGCACTATTTAATTTTTTTACTGGCGAAATTTTTTCCAGTCAGAGGAAGTTCTGATTTTGGTGTCATTAGATATTCCACTGGGTCTCTGCACTTCAAGGATGAAGAAATTGATCCCTTAGCATAAGTTTCATTTGCATAAGTATGCTATATGTGTACTGCATAATTGTAGACCACCAGTACGAGCAGCAGAATATTACATCTGGAACTTGAAAAATTCTTTTAATTTGACTTATTTTTTTTTTTTTTGTCAAGAAGAGTTAGTTTCATTTTATGGAATAGTTGAATGGGGAAACTATGATTGAAGTACCAGTTTCAAGCATTTAGTCTATATATTAGTCATCAGCATGATTGCTATATCAATGTTTTATTCTGTATAAGAATTTTACATTCTCTCTTTTTTTTTTTCTTTTTTTTTTTTAGCAAAATAGGGGCATAAAAATGCATATGGCTAAATTGAATTGGGAGATAAATCTCTAAAAATATAGCATGGAGTAGAAAACAAAAACAGCTGAAAAAACCTCGAATAGTTCCATTTGTCACAGTGTAGTGATTATCCAGATCTTGAGATATATAAGACAGCATAAGAATAAACATTTCCAAGTGATTTTTGTTTGCCTAGTGTTCACAGCTTTTTTCAGAGTGAAGGTGAAATCTTTCCAGGAAGCATCCATGTGTTACCAAAGATAAATATCTAATGAAACATTAAAATATTAAAGTTGAGGTAGCAAATGTTGGCATTGGGATGGAATTTGTGAAATGCAAAGTAGAACAAAACTCTTCTTTTAACTGCAAAAAAGCATTATTTTTGTTTATTTTCTGTAGATGTGCTTGTTCTGGGGGAGCTATTTTGCAACTGCCATTACCTTAACCTGGGGACTACTGCATCAATAGATAAAGTGGATTTTCTTGTATAAGAATAATAATGTTTCTATCCATAAATGTTTAGCTTCTTTATTCCTGTTGCTTTGTTTTTAATTGTAAATGGAAACTAGACAACAGCAACTTGGATGCGGGCTTCTTAACATTTGGGAATATTTAAGACAGAGGAGTAGGAGCTTCATTATGCTCAATAAGAAGCAGGAGAGTTCAGGGAATACTGGGGAGATTTGACACTGGAAGCTGAAGAGCTAGAGGCTTGGTGCTTAAAATGAAGCCAGTGAAGGGAGGCAAGGTGTGTTTGAAAAGACACTAATAGCTGTATAGGGGCATTGTAGGTTCAAACTCACAATTGTGGACTTTATTACAAAGTACTTGGCATAATTGCGTACTGGTAAGCAGTTTTTGATGTTGGTGGCAGGGAATTATTTTGGATCTTTTTTTGTTTTGTTTTTTTTTAGGCGGTACTGTAATTGAGTACTAGATCTTTTTTCCCCCAAAAGAGGTAAATGCTCTGCCTTCCCACTGGCAGAGCTTTGAGAAGAAAGGAGTTGGATGATACATTCCTCCCCTTTAGTTTATGGGTCTGCAGTCAAAAAACTTGTTTACTTTGGTCTGTGAGCACAAATACCAAGCGTACTGAAAGATCCTCTGGTTCCTCACTTTGATATATTGCTGAATAGTAGTATACTTTCTCTGAACAGATCAGCGGCTCTGTATACTGGATTCTTTTTTCAGTCTCTAATAAATGGGCAAAGAAATGTCTTGATTATTTTTATAGAAATAGGTACATTCTGTAAAGCAGAAGTTTGTGCTTGGAGGGAGTTTAAGGGGAGCTAAAGTGATGTCCGCAGTGTTTTCAGCCTGCTTCACAAACCTTTTGTATGTCATGTTATATTACCTCTGAGTTGGAAGATACTAAACCAAAATCCATTAAGACAAGACCTAACGTTATCTCAGCTGCCTTACATATAAAAAGATAGATGAAGACCATCATCGTTCTGTATAGAGAAAGCCAAATGTCCATTCCTCCTCAAATTCCCGAGGCTTTATAAACAAGCATTTGTGTTCATTCTTTGATAAAGCAACCACAGAAAAAGGGCTGAGGCAGTTGATTGCATAAGCCTGATGGTTGGAAGATGGGATCCTCAGGCCTCTTGCTGCTTCCTGGCCTCAGACTGTTCTCATTCAAGTCTATTAAAAGCTGCCTAAAAAACTTATAAAAGCTTCTGAAACTGCTGAGTTTTTTTGTACAGAACTAGCACTATTTCTCTACCTCCAGTGCAACTGGTTAGACCTCAAGGATTTCTGGTGTTCTTTCGTTGTACTCTACAAGGGTATATTCTTCTGCTGTCCGAGATGATTCCCCACCTTTTTTAGTGTTTTCTGGCTGTTTTTTCTTTAACTTCACTTGCTAGAGCTATGATTGTGTTTTAGTGGTGGTCTTCAGTAAAGCCTAAGACTCCTTCTCTCTGGTTTAGGTTAACAGGAGAGTTGTTATTCAGCTGCATAATGTAAAATAAAAGAACACTGTTAAATATAAATGACTAGCCTTATTAACTGTGTCCAGACATATATTGCAGAATTCTGATGCCCTTCCCAAGGGTAAGCTTGAGATAGCTGTAAACTGCCAGGTTTACTTTCCGTATAGACTCTATTTTCAGCTCTCACCAAGATAACCTAGACTTTTTGAACTTTTATGCAACTATATGTGTCTGTATGTACAAATAAGAAATTCTGGATACAAAGTTTGCTCTTTAGTGGAGTGTGGAATAATACAGCATATTCTAATTGATAGCCAACTTGTACATTATTTTTTCTTTCCAAATCCTTTCCTTCCTCCCCATGTTTAATGTACTTTGACATCCTGAATTCCCCACATGGATAGGGGAATTAAGAACGTTCTGCTGGGTGTGCTTGAAGCCCTAACTGTTGTTAACTTCCAGTAATTACTAGTAAGGGCCCCTGTTATTTAAATCCATTTGGAGCTCATCAGTGAGCTTGAAGGTTGGTTTTGTCTTTAAGACCATTGAAACAGAAGGAAGTCTATATGTTCCTTTGTTTGCGTTGTGTTTGTGCAGAAAAAGAAGTGAAATGAAAGAAGCTGAATGTATGGAAAACTAATGTTAAAAGCTTACATTGGTGAGTGTAGGAAGAAAATAGCAAATTCAGTCTATGTACAGACTAAAAATTTATGCTACTGTTGACTTACATGCTAAAGAAAACACTCATCTAGTACTCAATGTGTTCTGAAGTCTTGATGAAATACTATTTTGGAGATTTGCTGGTTTTCAGGTAGCTTTTATTTATCAGTTTATCAGTTGAGAAATACAACTCTGATGACTGATCTATATTGAACAATAAACTGAACACAATCTATTTAATAAGGTATGCTAAGGGTTTCAAGGAGTGCCTCACCTTTCACGTCTGTATCTTACCTATCTTACCTCCACATTCCTCTTGGATGGCATGTTCAGCAACTGTTATTCTGACACTGGATTTTTACTATAAACTTTCTATAATGATCTCTGTATTATACTTTAACAGCATTAATATTTACTTTTTTTTTAAGTTCTTGCAATGAAGCCAAAGGTTCTGATTAAGTGTAATCCAAGACAAGACTGTATTTCAAAGTAATTGTATTGATTGCAACAGCTGATAATACTTTGCCCTTAAACTAAGGGAGCAGTTTATTTTCATACTAAGTTGATGGTATGCACCTTGATCTTTGCAACTCCACTAACTTCCATATCTGAATGAAATAAACAATGTGTTTGCTATTCTAACCTAGACAGTTCATTGCAGCTTATAATGGGAAAGTTTAATATGTTTCTGGGCCATGATGCTATAATCAGCTCTTCTGACAAATCTGTGAAGCTCCGCAGAGCTTCACTGACTTCCTCTAATGTTCACCCAAAAGTAAGAATTCAAACCTGATGCATCTTAATTTTGAACTGTAACTGAAATGCATTTTCATCTGTGTTCTTTGGTGGGTAGTTTATTGGTTTTGATCCTATATTGTGTGCTTAAAGGTGAAAACATAGTCTTATTTATGCCTATCTTACATGGAAGGAACTTGAAAAAATCTGAATTAAAAATAAGTTGCTGTGTCATAGGCATTACATGGATTCCTCTGAATTTTTTCAGTGATTTGATGTTGGCTAATGGAAAATGTTGAGCATATTTCTCCCCCTTCTTTTTATATAAGTTTCTGACAGGAAATCTGTAGCTAAATATCATTTTATGATTTCCATCTGTTCATGTATAATAATGTTTTATAATGCAGTCCAGATTGCTGCCCAATAGAAATGTCCTGTAGCAGGAGATAGGCTTTCAAGTGATTGTTGTACATACTAATTATTTTTTTTAATGAGTGCTTCATTTAATTTTGAAGAAAAGTAACTAATTTTAAAGACAGCTTCCTTGATGAAAAAATTTCCACTAATTAACTAAGATAGTGCCTCATTTTTCTAGTGCCAAGTTTTTTTTTAAAAGAAAGGTTTGGATAGTTGTACTGTCATGGAAAAATATGAAAATAAAATGCAGCCTTAGATTCAGAGGGAAAGAAAATGTATGCAGCAGAAACAGAAAACTGTTGCTGAAATGTTTCTTAGTAGCTAACTTTTGTGATCTCTGTGGTGTGTTTCCCAGCTAGTGAGGACTAGATTAAAGAGCATTTACGGTAACAGATATCATTTTAATTTTGACAACCCAGGTGACTTCCTCAAGTATTAGGAGTAATTGATAAAACTGTTAAAACACTAGCTCTTGAAAGATGTATGTCAGCATATGTTTTAAAATGAATATTTCACATCCTTCACAACTGGGAAGAAAGGCTTGGTAACAGGAACCAGAAGACAGAAAACAAGAAGGCAAATAAAAAACTTACCTGTGTTATTCATGGTCTTCATCACACATCAGTCTTGATTTTTGTACAACTGACTGTAAATCATTGCAGGGGGGTTGGACTAGATGATCTTTAAAGGCCCCTTCCAACCCAAACTCTTCTGTGACTCTGTGATAAATGGTAAATTGTTGTTGCTTTTCTTTATAAGCTTCGCAATCAAGCGCCTTTAAATATCTTTGCTGCCTGGGAGTTTCCATCTTTCGTGTTTAATGGTAATCTGAGTAGTACAATTAACATGAAAATCGTTTTAATATTTATCAGTTTAGGACTAAATTAGGGGCAACTGTATTGTGTGTGAAATGAGCCAGGATGCTGTCTGTGGCTTCCAAATGGGGCTGAAAGTGCCTGTGGGAGGGAGAGCTCTGCTCCCCATAGTGGGAATGATCTTTGCAATAGCCTCGGTAATTACGACAAAGCGCTCTCACTTTCTAAAAACAAATGTGTTTTGTATCCATGTTGGCTGTCCTGTCACCAAGACAGTTTGTTGCAGACATTTTAATGGGATGAACATGAATTTTTGTTGGGTTTGCAGCTCAGTTCTTATCAATTCAAACCTGTCCTCTATAGACAAGCTAATTGCCTGTGGTTTGTTTCCTGTGGCTGTGTGATTTGCGCAGGGTGACCCTTTGCAGAGGAGGAGGTAGTAATCCGTCTGAAGTTCAGAAGTTGGAACTATTCATGGATGTAGTCATGGGGGAGTATGGATCTATCATTTTGTAAAATGAAAGCCATTGGATTCAACTGCTTTTTTGATGAATATACTGAATGAGTTAGTATCTGGGCTGAAAGCAGGGATTGTTCTCAAATGCTTATATCCACAACAGATGTGCAGAGACAGCTAGTCTGACTCCCACGGCTCTGTTGGGCTAGACAGCGCCATTAAACTTCTGTCAATTACCCCATTGCCAGTCACATCACAGCGGCTTGCGACAGCTTTCCTCTGATGTCAGGAGAGACGTCTGTTGTGTTCTGATGCAGAGTCATGTTTTCCTTCTCGGAGAGAAGCAGCATGAAACTCCTTTGCTTCAAAGATTTTGAGAGCCATGATTTAAAAACAAAACCAAAAACCTGCAACAAGTTAAAACAACTTTTTCCCCCTCTGAGCAGTTGGAAGACACAAAAGCAGAACAGAGCTGTGGCAGCTCAGCTTTTTTTGTTCAACAGGAACCTGCTGTTTGGAAACATGTTATATTTTGAAATAAACCTTACTATGTACATTTGTAAATGTAGTTTTCAGAAGTTAATATATTGCAGAAGTTGTACCTCAGCTGAAGAACAGGTTAAAAACAGTTTATGGGGCATAAAAAATATCTGGAACTTCAGTAATTTTTGTAAGTGACATGCGTAAAGTCTAGTGAAATTTCTGCTACCTGTTGAATTTGCAAGCTTGTGACATTGACTACAGAGAGGGGCCTTTTCTATAGTCTCTGGAAGAAAAGGCTACTGTTTTAACCAAATTATTATTGCGATAATTTGTCCACATTTGAGAACATAAAGGGGAGGCCACTTGGACAGAATAACTTCTTTTAAATTTAACATAATTTTGCTGAAAAAAAATAGATATACACATGTACTGAAGTACAGCTCTGTATCTTTCTTGAGAGTTCTCTTATCTTCTCAGTTGGCCATAGGCGAGTAGTGTACAGAGATGTAAAGTCCTGATCTATAACAATTTTGATACAGAATTTTCTTTTGATGAAAAGTGACCCATTTTCTCATTGATACGATGATGTTTGAAACATAGTGAAAATTTTTACTCTGAGTCAATTTTAATCCTGCAAATTGATGTCAGCCTATGATATCTTCTTCTTCCTGAGAAGAAGATGGCATGGTATGAACTAGGTGTCAAAAGATGTGTGAAAATATTTTGAGGCAGCTGCTTGGAAACTAAGAGAAGTTACTTTTATCTGGGAATGTAAAAGTAATGACTTCAGAAGTTATTTTAGTATGAGCAAGGGAGGTATGTGTTTACAACTTCAATACAGCCAAAGTATTTCCTCCTTTTGAAGGATAAATTGTGTATTGGGGGGGGGGGG
>NW_009615505.1:16993-19070 GCF_000690535.1 Cariama cristata
GGCGGGGGAGGGAAGAGTGCTTGAATCAAAAGGCCAAGTGACTTTGCACTTTAAAAATGTGCAGTAGCAATGTGGCTTTTGTGTATGTCTTTAAAAAGCATTTGTAGATGTCAGGATTTGGGAGAAGTGCATTAATACTAGCCTTCCAAGGAGGCAGTAGAAATGTGATCCTTGCTGTATCCTAGGAGGTCGTTGTAAGCGTAAATGGCTCATGGGAAACCATGAGCAGAGGCCTGTGATCATTGGTGAGGTGCCTGGAGTGTGTGAGGAGAGGCTACAGCTATCCGAGAGGTTCTGAGGAAGAAGACGTGGCAAAAAAATGAAAGGTTTAAGAAGACATGAGATGATGCAATTGAAGGAGAGTGGTATGCAGATGCTATTCTGTAATGGGCATACAGTACTGCTAAATTATTTGTTACCAAACAATCTAGGTGTGTCTATTATTTATTTCTAAGTACCAATTTACTGAATTCCTTCTGTGGGTGCTTTTGTTCTTTTTCCCCTACACAGCTGCTTGGTTCCTTTGTATTGCCTTTTTAGAAGGGGTGATGACGTTGCTTCCTTTAAAAAAAAGTCCAGTGAAGAGAAAAGGGCATGAAGAGGTGAGGATCACCTTAAAACTTGACATGAATTGTGATAGGGTGGATCTAGAGCGGTCACTGTGGAGATGAAGAGTGGGAGTATGCACATTCTCACTATTATTTACGTATCCTGGAGCTTCCCTTGAACCACATGGTACTATAAAGGACTATTGCCTCTTGGCTTTTTCTCCCTCTTTTCTGCCCAAACTTGTGTCTGAATTGTTCCTACCATGATATGATGTCTTCAGAGCTCTGTTGGTACATGGGTTGTTCCCTCTCTAACCACTGCAACTAGATTTGCTGAGGATCATGAGTCAAAGTTTATTTTATTTTATTTTATTCCTTATGTAACAGTGTTGCCAGAGAGTCTATGTCATGGCAAAGAAGTCCTTTTCATGTTTTCCTCTGCTGACTCAGTCTGAAGAATAACTTCAGTGTGTGACATGTTTCTGGAAGGTAATATGTCATCTCCCTGGAAACAGAATTCACCAGTGGTATTTTTTTCTTTGAAGTATCTCAGATAAATAAGCTATTTCTTACAAAAACCTGTATCAATTGGTACATCCTCTCACAGAAGTTTATAAGAGTCCATCCCCCCGTCCCCCCCACCAAGTACTGGCTTGGATTAAAATATCTTCCTGACTTAAAGATGTAGCTTCCACTTTGTATAGCAAAAAGGAAGACTTGCGTTTTTCCATACATGCTTTATTTGAATTACCAACAGATATTTTTATATATATATCTATCTCTCCTTACATGGTTACAGCTTGTTAACATAAAAATGAACTTTTCAACCTTATTATTCATATACACAAAAATAGTAATTGAGACTAATGGAATTTGAGGATGGTAACTTAATGCAACAGCAGGGCAAATTTAAATTACATATATGGAAACCATCTGTGGTCACTGGAGACTTAAACCAAAAGCAACTCAGGAAACTTGGGATTCATGTATGGGCATGTGAAGAACAGAGAGTAAAAGCTTGTTTTAGATTACTTCAGGAGGTGTAATACTGGCATAGAAAGGAAGTGTTACAGCTGTACAGCTTCTCTGGGGAAAGCTGAGCTGAGACCAGTACCTGCATCTCTGGTGAGAGCACATAATTCTCAACGTCACACACCTTCTTTCTTTGGGAACATGGGCCATGAAGTTTCAACAAATCCGTGCTTCAAAACATAGTTTTAGCATTGCTGCTGTTAGCTGTGCTGACCATGTAATATATTCTTTAAAATCAAGTTCAAATATCTTAAGTAGCTTGGTATTGACAGTTCAAAACACTTTTTATCTGAATGACAGCAAAAGGATTATTCCCTTACAGAGCTCTACAGGTTTCAGCCATATTAGAAATGGGTTAATGCTAGATTTTAGGCTATTGACTATTGTAGGAAGCAGATTACTTTGCCTGTATAAAATAGAATCTGACAATTTAAAGTCTTAATGTCTGCAAAAGATAATCTGACCAAATATGTGGATGTTTCTGGTGGCTGGTTTGT
>NW_009615506.1:0-15284 GCF_000690535.1 Cariama cristata
CCGTTCCGCCCCCGTTCCACCCCCGCGCACGTACCGCGGCTGCAGGTGAGCTCTCCGCACTGCCCGAAACAAACGAAACCGTTTTTAGGAGACCGTCAGGAAGTGTCATTTTTTATTATTGGTTGAAGAGGCCAAAATGGAGAACAACGTCAGATGCACATTCACAGGTGTCCGCGAGTCGGTCAGAGACTCCACTCGTGTATTGCAGCAGCATGAGCATCCCCGAGGAGTCAGGAGGCCACGGCCAAGGACACGGAGGTTCACAATGAAGCCAGTCCGAGTACACAAGATACCGAGGAAGGAGGATAGTTACGATTAAATTGCCAGTTTTGTTTTGGCCTAACTCTGTGTGCCACCTCCGCGGTCCGTTTTCAGTTGGTGTTGTGACTACAAGATGCGCTAACACATTTATTCTTTTAGTCGCCTTAGCATTCGGTGTTGCCATTTCTGAACTTTTTATTTTATAGTAAACTATAAGCAGATTATTTTTGTCAAGTCTCAATTCATGGTTTTCGGACTCTGCTACGGAGCACAGATAGAGATGGTTTTAACAACCGTCTAAGGAAAAGAGACACATTCGTATCTTGAAGCATGGAGCATCTGCCTCCCCAGTCCTGTTCCACCTTCTCATGAATCCAAATGAGAATACACCTCCCATCAGTTGAAATCACACAGTTTCGTTAAGCCAGGGCCTCATATGCAAGGACAACACCATCTCAGCTACATCTGCTTCTGCATTAATTCCCTTTACCTTCACCAGAGGAGGTGTGGCACAGAGTTTAATGTTCCAAGTTACTTCCTAAAGCCTAGGATGTTTCTTTACTGCTTTCTCTCCACAGAAAAGTCACTTTAGTGACTTCTGTACTGAAACAGAGACAATTCTCGGTGGGCACACTGCCACCTTTAAACACGTAAGAAAAGAAAAACAAAAACCAATTCACTAAGTTAGTAGCGGCAAAATCCCCAGAAAAAAAATTTACATCTCTATCCCATTTTGTTGTCAGACTGTTTGGCATGTTCCATTTACATCATGACTAACCAGGTCCGTTATAAAAACAAGAAAGTAACCATGAAATAAATAGATGATGACACTAGTGGGTTTTCAGGGGTGTTATAACTCATCGTTTTTCCTGCTTTCTCCTCCAGCTTCTGTCTTCTCTTTTTTGGACCCTGTGCAATGAAGCAAACTCAGTTACACGCTGTTAACAGCGTTTACAGCACACAAAGCAGTGCTGGAAGTCCCTGACATTCATTAAGTATTCCACCAAACTCTCAGTCTGTGGTGCAGAAGTCAGGGGGATGGCTTTGGGGACTGACACTCAGCTCCAGAGAGCTGAGGACATGGCTGCCCTCCACCTGTTGAACACTACTGTCCTCACAATAGGAGTGGCAGAATAAACACGTGCCTGCACATCAGCTCTTTAACAAAGATGGGCTCACAGCTACAGGACTGGCTATGAACTGCAATGAGAGAGGCATAAAGCAGCTGCCGAGGCAGGAGACAATGGTACGTTAGAACTTCACACCGAAGAATCAAAATGCAGGAACAGCGAGGCACTAAATTTTGTGTCTTCCTCTTTGCAGAATTAAGAACTGATCCGCAATCAGGGGTTCTACCATCTTACTGCCTCCTACAGCTGAAAAGATGGAAAGAAGCCCACTGACAGCTTGCACATGTAGCTACTAAGCTCCAGACCGTCAGTCAAACATTTACCTACCAGAGTCTGATCCAGGCTCACCATCTATTGCTACTTTCTCAGCTGTAGGAGGTTCCTTGGCTGGATGAATATCCTCAGGTTTGTCTGTGTTTAAAGCAGAAAAAAACAAGAGTTAAGGAAGAAGACGCAGGAGACTAGTTGCAGGGAGATTAGGAGACCAGAAGCGAGATTTAAAAACATGCCAACTCTGGGGCCTCAGCAGGACTGTAATATTTCATTCTCACAGTGGATCTCCCTACAACACTCAGAAGCATCAAAGAACTGCTTCTTATTTCTCACTGCCTCTGTCTGCCAGGCTTTACGTCCCTAGAAGCCCTGGAGATTCACTGGTTGCACAGGCAAGCCACCTTTGGAGCTGTGACTATATGCAGGATCTCTCAGCCAGGCCAGAGGAGCTGGCAGGGAACTCTGCTGACAAACAGCAGTCTAGATTTAAAAGGACCAGGGCACTTGGAACCTGAGGATCTTCAAAAGCTCAGAAAACCGCAAGTCTTAGTGTTCCAAGATTACTTTTTTTTTTTCCCCTGGGGTCCATCTAAGCCACAAACCTTTCTCAACAACAGCTTGTTCTATTCCTTGATATAGGACACAACCTTGAATACTTGGCTCCGGACACCCAGAACACAATTGATGGCTTACCTTTCTTATAAGGTGACCAGCCAGACAGACAGATACTGACTAACCATCCTAGAAAGTTTATAAACACTTTCTGCTCCTTCACAGAAAAAAAACCCAAACAAATGGTGGGGGGAAAAAGGACACTGCCAGACCTAGATTTTCCCAGCTGTCTTGAAAATTAAGAGGAGGATCATTTAATCCTACAGTTAACCATTGTCTTCACTTATTTAGCTCCCTTTCACTCGAGGCAGAGAGATGAGGGTGTTACACATGGCAATTATATACTAGGAGCTACATACATGCTCCCCACCTGCTCCTTACCTTCTTGTTTCCCCTCCGTGGGAGGGATAGTGTTCTCAGTCTCAGAGGATGCTGTAGCATTCTTGCCTGAATCAGTTTTTGTGGTGTTCTTCTCCTTTCTGGGTTTGGGTTTTGCAAACTTGGCCTTATTCAGAAGGTACTGCACTTCCCTGTCCAGGGCTGCTATCTTGAGCTCTATATCTTTGGACAGCAGGACAGGTTTGTCAGCAGGAGAGAGCTTGTTCTGTTCAGCCAGCGTCTCATTTTTCCAGAGCTGTGGGATGGGAGTGAATAAGTGCTTTTTGAATGCTCCTGGGTTCTGGGAACCACTGTATATCATAGTATCTCAAAGTCACCGCTCCTGGGCCTTCTAACTTACTCGGGGTAACCCTGCTCCCTGCTACATTTCCACCAGCTTCTTAGTTACCCAGACATAGGACAAAACAAAGAAACAAAACCCTCAAAACCCAGCGGCTGCTTTTAAAAACTGCACGCAGCCAAATTACTAGGCTACACCACCTCTCCTGAAGACAGCTCTCCGCACGCAACACAAGAACCATTATTGCCCCAAAGCAGTCTGGGGTCCAGCTAAGCATTACAAAACACTGAAACACACAAAGTTCACTGGTGGCATGGAAACAAAACATACACACTCTATTCCATGACCCCGAGTGAACGTACACGCCAGGAAACATGACCCCAACTGCCACCCCTACCCTCCCCCAGAATCATTCTATCCTTTATTACCATTGTTTCATTGATGGCTTTTTCCAGTGTACTCAGTTCCACTTCTGTGAATATCTGGTCAGACTCTGGAATCATTCGGGCTCCCCTTAAAAATAAGAAGAAAGTTTATTTTTGTTAAGCCAAACAGACTGTACCTTGACAACTCAGTGCTTACAGCTCCAGTAATCACAATAACCAGCCACTGCACATACCAACAAATGAGTACATTTGACATTTATGTCTCTTGCATCTGCAGGAAATGGGAGTCCTAAATCAATCTCTGGATGCTAAGAATGGAACACAGAGCTAGCAAATGCAGCTATCATGAGATCAGAAAAACAGGGAAGATGGAAAAAGCTAAGGCCATAGAACCAAGATGGAAAAGTCTGCCTGCAAACGATATGTACAGCATTGGACATTTCCTGTTCCCCTAGATTAAACAGAGCTTGCGTGCTTATGTTAATGGGTTCTGCAGAACTGAGCATTAATATGCAGAGTTTTGGTCTTTTCTCAAGAAGCGCTAGTGACCTTCAAGCCATGTTCAATCTGGTCATGTTCTGTTGGCATCTCTTACATTATCAGCTGCGCAACTCTCCTTCCCAACAGCTTGCTCTTACTTGAGAAAGATGGTTGAGTGGTTGAGCAGACTTTCCAGGGCAGCCAAGCGTTCTGGCCACTTTCTCCTTTCCTCGACACGGAAGAAGACGTTCCTACAAAGCTTTTTCAGCTCTGAAAGCTTGTCTTTCAGCTCCTGCAAATGGGGGAGAGAGAGGAAAGGAGATCATTAGTTTGCTCACTATCTAATATTATAAACCTCAGAAGTTAAAACTGCAGGTTTTGTCATTCTATCAAATATACTATTTCAATACAGTAAAGAGAGCCATGTGAATAAGCTTTATGCGGAATCACCAGGTTACTGCTGAAGCTGTGGAAGACGCTGTGGAAGAACTTCATATTCTGTTCTGTGCATAACGCACTCGAGAAGCAAGCAGCTTTCAAGAACCACATTACAAAGGATCAAAATGGATCACTACTCTGTCAGTCTGCGTGGTCATTTCCACGTCAGTGACAGCAGACTGTTATCCTGACTACACATTGCAATACCTTAGTTGTGGCTGCATAGCCCTCCTCCTCCATCCAACTGGAAGCCTCGCTAAGCTTTCTGGAAATTTCTTCCCTCTGCTCCTCTGTCGAGACAAACTGATACTCCTCTTGGTAAAGCTTGTCCTGAAAAGGACAAAAAGAACTGACGGTGTCAAATACCACTGAGCATGGAAGCATAAAACCACCAAGTCACCCACTTGCAACCGGGCTGGACTGCGAACTCCTGGGGTGCTGCCTGCACTGGCCAGGAGATTCTCATTCAACCCTCCCAAATCCAAGCTCCTGCTTGTAGCACTACCAGGAGCATGATGGTAATACACCAGGTAGAGACACACACGCTCACAGCAGGTATATGATGGTAAAGCTGCAACAACCATAATTTCACATACACTTAACATTAGTTGCCTCTTTTGCACAACAGTTCTTGAGAAGCTGCAGTTTCTTTACGCCCTTGGGGCAATTGTTTCAACGCACACAGGTAAGCGCACATAAGGGATACCGAAAACCCAAAGTTTAATGTGTTAGACATGCTGAAAAACAGTGTTCGTTTTGCTGCGAGGAAACCTCCCAAGTCCACAAGGGCTTAGGAAGCCTAATGGTAGCAGAAAAAGTGATTGAAAAATGAAAGCTAGGCTCTTCAAAACAGCTTCCCCCAGCTCAAACGACTCCTCTGCATTCAGAGGATATGCATACACTGCATAGGACACTTCTACCTGCCTTCCAGGAATTCTCTTTTCTTCATATCCCTCTTACCTGGGTCTCAAAGATGAATGACTCCAAGCTGTTGGCCGATTTTTCTCTTTCCTGTTTCTCTAGATCTCTGACCGTCAAGTCTTGGAGCCTACAGCCAACAGAAATCAAAGGTAGCAAGTGCCTTCAGATGAGCGCCACATCATATACATAAGCTTCTGAGGATGGCAGCGCTACGTGAGCTATCACGATTCCAAAGCAATTTGATTCCTTTATCTAGAGCTTTAACCTAGCAGAGCCATTTCAAACATACTTTTTCATCGAGCTCTTCAGTTCATCATCCAGCGGGTCAGGCACATCGTTTACATCCAGTTCCATGGTGATCTCATGGACGAGCTTCTGCTTCTTGGGTGCTTTGATCTTCTTCTCTTCCTCTGTTTTGGTAACTGTGCTGTCACCAGAACTTTTGGATGGTTCTTCGTCTTTTGCAGTTTCTCTATTTTCTTTGGGATCCTGTAACAGATAAAGTACGTACTCAGACAAGGGAAAAGATTTGCAGGTTTTGCAACTTTTTTCCAAGGCAGGTCACTAACAGGGAAAGAAGGATTCCACTGAGGAAATCCCGCTTCACAGACACTGAAATCACACTCCCGTTCCTTCAATCTGATGCTCACTTGAGACTCTGATTTCTCCCCTTCTTCCTTTTTCTGCGACTCTGCTTTTGGAGGGGCAGTTTCTGCTTGACCTGGAGACTGCTGTTTCTCTTCTCCCTGCTCTTCACCGACATCCTCTGCACTGCTTTTCTGGTCTTGTTTCTCCCCCTGCTCTTCTTTACCTGTTTCGGCTAGGCTCTCTTCTTCTTCCTGGTCATCGCATGCAAGTAAAGGGGAAACCAAAACACTGTTTTTAATACAGAAATTCCATGCAAATGTTTCACAGAACAGGTAATTCTCTGCCAAAAACATATGTATGAAAAACAGCACTCACAGTGACTGCAGCCATTACCAAGGGACTGTACTGAGCTAGAACGTTAATTAAGAGTTACTTCAGTGCAGGACATAACTCTGTGACAAGAAGCTTCCATCTCACTAGAAGGAAACCTAATCACTACTGCCAGCATAACAGCAGTTGTGCCTATACAGCCCGGGAGAAAGCAAGGAGCCTGCTAGACACCTGCACAGACAACACACAGGCAGAAGCCTATCGACACTGCAACGGGCGATTTAGAAACAGGACACCTCCCCAGAAACAAGTCCTGTAACACCAGTCCACCACTGCTGGACTTACCAGCAGAAGATCACAAGTTTCTTTAAACACATGCCACGTGAAACTCCAGAGGAATATAGCACTTTCTGAAAATATTTAAAATCCTGACATGCTGCCAGACACCTTTAATTCTGCTCACATGAATCACTGCCTCTTTAGCGGCCATAGGAAAACCCAGGGGCTCCCTCCTGCTAACAATCGCCATGGGGCTCACCTGAACCGAGTCTGTCAGGTTCTCCGCAGTCTCTGGCGTAGGGCCACCACCCCCAAAGAGGCTCGAGATGGTGTTTCCAAGTTCTGTTGATGGGAAACAAAACATCAGGACATAATGTATCCAAAGGAGGAAGAAAGTAGTCTTCAGCTCTCAGTTCTCCCCCTCACAACCATAGTGATCACCAAGGAGCTCTCTTGGCAGTCTAGGTTAGCTACATACACTCCAGAAACTCATCCTTCCCTGACCTCAATTTGCTTTTTTTTTGCACGCACAGACAAGCAAGGCCTCTACCTCTGCTGGAATATGACCTGAAATTTGCAACTTCAACTCAAAAGCTTCAAGCTTCAACCTGTGGCTGCATTAGCCATCCCTGCATCTCCCCTTCACCTCCAAACATGCAGATTTCCAACTCCTCTCTATAGGCAATTCTGTGGTCTAAAACCTGAGCAATGCAAAGCACAGATCAGGGCATCACAACCCAGAGAATGAGAAGGGAGAATGCTGCAGGGCTGTGGATGCAGGACTTCCCTTCAGGACAGACCTCCTGAAATTAGCAGCTATGGCTGCAGAAAGAGGAAACAACTCTTATTTTTCTAGTTGCACTGCATGCCATAGTCACCTTAGGAGCACCTGACGTTTCAGAGCTCCTGTCAGCACCCAGCAGCCACCTGCAAAGGGCTTTAAAGTATTTTGGAGCCGTATACACAGAGACTAAGGCTAACTGCTTAACTTCTACACCCCAAACCCAAAGAAACAGTATGCTTGTTATCTCGGCCACTACAGATAAAAACACAACAGTCAGTATGAATACTGAAGTTCAGCATTTACTTGTCAGTGTTGACTCCTCCTCCAGCTTGTCTTCCACCAAGGTCTCAAACACAGATTCCACCTGGGAAAGAGGAGCAGAGAATTAGTTTCAAGCAAGGACCATCAACACCAGAGAGAGGGACAGAACTAGAAAATACATAGGCTGACAAACATCACAATAGGATGGTGCTTACCCGGTCAAGGCTTAGTACTCCACTCTCATCCATGTTGAAGTGAGCTTTGATGCCTTTGGATTCATAATCCGAGTGCTTCTTGAAACTGTCCCCAACTCCCTTCAGCCTCACGGTAGTGAGATTGAGAGAACCAAAAATCCTGATGACAGAGACAAAAGCAGAGAGAAAATTCAGGGTAACATCGCTGCAGAACAGCTAACTGCTTCTCGCAGTCACATTTGCAGCGATGGACAACTGCACAAAGCAAGGAACTGGCACGGTTCAGTTCGCTGAAGTGCATGCAACTCGGAGAACAGATCTGCAAATACGTGCTGGCGCCCAGTCAGACACGTGGGCCTGCCTGACAATAAAATTTCCAGCTAGGAATATTGCACTACCATGGAGCTGTCTGCTCAGGTGCTGGGCTCAACTCACTGCAAATCATCCTGGCTCAGGAAAGACAGATCTCCGTAGTTGACGTAGAACTCAAAGTCATCTGTGTAGCGGTTGAAAGTGATAACTTTGCGCTGTGGATAAGGCGCCATGCGCTGGAACAAAATCCTCTTGTTATGCTTTAAACTCCTGGATTTATCATCCTCCTCAACTTCACGAGTAAACTCCACCTGTATCACAAACAGAAAACATGACTCAGCAACTGCTGGCTTCCTCTACAGCATCCTACGTCAGCGGTTTCCGCAGCTCTGCCTCATGCAAAAGTTGGGGGACAGGCAAGTATTTCCCAACAGATGTTTCTGTATCCCTGACTTCTTGGATATCGCAGTTCTACAATACAGAAGATTTTCTTCTGCTTCCTTTATTAGATTGGCAGAAAGACATCCACAGCTTCCTTACTTGAAGGAGACCAACAGGTCACCTGGAACATATCTCCCAGCACAGCCCCATTCACCCATACCTCACACAAGAGAAAGCAAGCCAAGGGTTACCTGGATGGGAAACACAGCAGCATCCCGAACCACGAAAGGCTTCACCTTAAAGGCTTTGCTCAGAGCAGCTGCCTGGTAAACTGCACCCATAGCAGCAGCCTCATCGGCATTGATGTTCTTGCCCAGTTCTTCTCTATGAAGTGAAAAGCAACAGGCATCAGCTTTGCAGCCGCTGCCATAAACAGCGACTTGTCAGTAGGAGACAGACTAGAAGGGGGCCTCACATACTCACTTGCCCACAGCTTTCAGCAAAACCTCCTGCACTTTGGGGACCCGTGTGGCACCGCCAACTAGAATCACCTGGTCAATTCCATCCTAGGGATTGGAAACAGTCACCTTGTCTTGAGAAAGCAATTTTGGAAGGCTAAGTTCAGGGCTTCCTTACGCTCCTTCCCCGGTCACCACGCACTGATGTGCTGCTCTGAGAACACCCATGCTACATCCTGCCGTCCCAGTCCGGGTCAGTGCCTGACAGACCTCAGGCAGACTTACACAAGCCGTGCCAACATGGAGTCAAGTCTGTCAAACATGGACAACATGACCGCTGCTTCAAGTCACCTGAAATGCGGGACTTGACACAAAATTAAGACTGGCTATAGCTTAATGCCAGAGGAGCCAGTGACTCAGACAGCAAGCTGGACCAGAACAGATGGAAACCTGGACTTTAAGAGGCGACTCAGTGTCTTGCATTGAATACCAGACCCAAAAGATGCTCAAGAGCGTCCTGGCACCCTGAAAAGTAAGCATTTAACAATGCGGTAAGTCTCTCCAAAGGACTGCATTGCGTTTGGTCCAACTGCAGGTCCACAACAGGGCTTCTAAAGGGAGTGCTTAAAGAAGCAGCCTAAACAGCAATAATTCTGCATCCAGGCACTTTGAGTTAAAACTTCAGGAGCGAGAGCAGAACCAGTATCCGAGACAAAACAAGGAAAGATCAGCATTTCAAACCTCCAGCCCAAGAGTAAAGTTTTTTAACAGAAAGAAACCCCTCCTCCAAGTCTTCCGTTTCTGGTGGACAGCACAGGGAGCCATGACAGACTCCTGCTTGACGCTGCAGGAAGTAAACTCTCTGCAGCACTAACACCACTCTATTACAATAACAGGCATCGGTACCTCAGCAGTGCTGATAACACAATCACTGATGCCTTGATCATGATGCGACAGCAGCTCCGTACACAGAAACTTCAAGCTTGTTAATGCATTTTCTTAAACATACCAGGTTCATCTCTGCGCTGCTCAGAGCCTGCTGCACAGGTCCTGGGACTCGCTGGAACAAGTCAGAGCACAAATCCTCAAATTCTTGCCTTGAGACCTTGGCCTTGAAGTCAATGTCATCCAGTAGCCCCTCAATCTGTCCAGAAAAGAAATCAGCCAGAGTGAAATTATTGGTGGAACCTTCTCCAAGCAAAATCTTTACCTGACTTCCTCAGTGTGCAAAAAGTTCCAGCTTGCTTAACGCAGCTAGGGCTTGACCACACTCATCTGAACCCTGCCACTGCTAAGGTGACGAGAGGATGCAACACGGATGTAACAGACAGCTTCTCTCAGTGAAAGTTTATCTAATAAACTTCACACGAACAACTCTCCTCCAATCCACTCACTTAATCACTAGTGCTACCAAGCGGCGTAAGTTGAGAGGGACCACCAGTGCCACCACCACGCCCGGAACACCAGGACCAATGCTGTTTAGCACACTGATGCTGCAGAAAGGCAGTGTTCCTATGCACCCATCCTTAACCCACACCACTCTCAGTCCTAAGAAAACAGAAACCCTGAGACAGAGGGTCAGACCTGTGCCATGTGGTCAGCATTTGCACTCAGGACAGTTTTCAGGCGGTTGGCCTCCTTCAGTAGTTTGGCCATGGCCCGGGGATTTTTTCTGACATCTTTTGAAGGGTGCTGATCATTAAAGAGTTTCGCCAAATAGTCCCGGAGACGAAGCTCCATCTCTAAGCCTCCAAGAGTACGGTCAAACCTGAGCAAGAGAAGGACTGAAGGTGTAACAACTTCAACCAAGTCGAAACACAAACAAACGTCATGTATTATTTCACAAATACGCAGAGCAGCAAGTGGTCAAAAGTAGCTGCAGTACTATCAGCTGTTCCAAAAAATAACATATTACGATAAAACAAAGAAAAGAAAGAGTCGCTACCACCACTGCCTTTGAGCAGGAAACTTCATTTTAGGTAAAGGTCTTATTGCCAAGCATATTAAATAGTTGAGAAGCCAAAGGATAGTTGTCTCAGGTCCCACGTATTTTCTTGGAGACTGTAGCATAAATGCTTTGGAATTAAAATTGTGGGCCTGGCTGTTCACAGCAGCCTCCTCCTTATTTGGCAACACCTAAGTGCGCTACGTTTTCATTCCTCTCTAGAATTACATTCCACTTTTTCCAACTGACACACTCCACTTCTAAAAGATTATATGAAGTGGAATTACACTTAAATGGCTCGAGGCTATGAAAAAAGCAAGCCTGAAGCAAACTAAGTGTACTGGTTCCCTCCTGGGCTCTTGGAAATTATGTTAACTTCCGCACAAGACAGCGACACCAGAATTATTACCAACTGGAGCCTTCTTGCTCCAAACGTTTTCCACCCTGCCGCCCAAATTACTGTGCTGAAGCCTCACTGCAAAATTCTACGTTTAGAAGAGAAGGCGAAACAAATGGTTTCTTTCCTGAGACCTGTGGGTTTTGTGCAACTCATGTTGAATTCTTACCCAACGCCCTGGATCTGCAATTGAGGTTGGGTTCCTGAGTCCTTAGTTTTCACTGTCTGATAGGTAACAATAGTACAAACGGTGCTTCCTGCTCCCATGTCGTAAAACATGATATTCTGAAAAGAGAAGCTGGGACAGTGAAGCAGAAACACCTGGATATCCCCCACAAATAAGGAAAGAACACATGGCTTTCCGAGCTTGATACAGGCTGAGACTATCCGCTCCCTAGAGTGGCTTTATATCGTAATGACAGGACTTGTACTTTGATCAAACACAGGAGACCTTCAGGGTCATGCTTGACACAAGCCGACAAGAAAACTTCTCATCCATTTCACAGATCAAAAACCAAAGCTTTGCTCTTTAAAAGTTTCGTCACTCTCAGGAAAAGCAAGTATTTCAGAGTCGGTCTTCCAATACCTTAGAAAAATCGCTACAGTTATTCCCCTCTGGTCAACAGGCAAGGAGTAAACACAGGTTTACAAACTGGAACTCTCAGCCACCTGCCCTCATTCCAAAAGTTTTCAGGCTTCACCACATATTCACATGGGGTTTCATGTCTTTGTTTTGTTAATGAACACATGAAAACAGAGGAGACTGGTTGACTAGCAAAGCCTGCTTTAAGTCCTTTTGATTTTATCTGCAGTACTTTCTCCCCCACATGCAGGCACTTGCACGGGACTCTCTGTATCTCAACTGCAACCTACCTGTGCGGTGGCATTGATGTCTTTCCTCCTAAAAACTCCATAGTTCAACGCTACAGCAGTGTTGTCATTGATCAGCTGCAGCACCTTCAAGTCAGCCATGCGAAAACCGCTCGCCTCTCCGCCTGGTTGAAGTAGGCAGGAACTGTGATCACCGCGTCCTTGATGGGCTGCTCTACAAGAGTTGCAGGGAACATGTGTTTCCATCAGTGTAGCCATGTGCAAAGACTCATTATAACGGGCTAATGTTAGCAAAGCCAGAGAATCCAAGTTAAAGACTGGTACAGAATGCAACCCTGAAGCAGCACCAGCAGCCAGGATCATTAGGGATCAATCTCTCCGTGCCCTGTTGAAACCAAGCAGACTTCACAGATTCCTGCAAAGCCTCGTGTCTACTGACCTCTCTTTCACATGTTAGAATACTTTCAAATGCTTTGCAATGCCTTAGATTTCAACTAATGTTATCTTCATAGAGCCTTACTTCATCACTGGATTACGTTCACTCTTCTGAGTAAAAAGTCTTTCGACTGGCTTTAATATTACTAACGAAACAACACACAGCCCACTACTAATGATGCAAGTCAAATACATCAATGAAATTCACTCAATTTTCATTACTGTGGTATTTCATTAGCAACACACCATGAAAAAGCACAACAGCTAGCAAGTTTCACAGTGGAGGGCAGTTTTTGCTCTTTAATTGCAGTTCAGCTCCAGCAGCAAGCCTCCATCCAGACCAACTGCAACACAGACTTCACAGAGCCACTTCCATCTTCCCCTGAAGTTACCTACCGACACGCCTCCGCTCTAGTCACACGTGCAAGTGACAAAACACTTTACTGTTTCCCCACAGATTGCCAGTTAAGTCTCCTTCACTGCAAGGCTGGGTGGGATCTGCCCCCAAGAACAGGATTAAGACCCCAAACTCACATCATATTAGAAACAAATGATAACCTGATAGCTGCTAAGTCTTGCTTACAGTCTACAGTTGAAGAGAGCCAACATCCTGGTTCTAAAAATCTGTGGGTTTTCAAACACTTTCAGTCTCTACTCAAATCCTATAATATGCAAACACACACACAGAGATACTGTAAAAAAACCAGCTAAATCCTTCCAACCTGCGAATTCCTCAGCCAGACCACGTGAATAGTTCAGGACCATCCCCAGCATCTCCTCTGGAGAATACTGTATCGTTCTACAAGAAACACACAGGAAAGAAAATTACAGCAACAACAGAGCCAGCTGTAGAAGCCTGGTAGCCAAAGTCCCACCCACAAGGAATCCAGAAGCAGCCACTTACTGAGATAGCTTGAAGATAACCGTCTGCCTTTTCTCATCCTTCACCAGCTCGTGCTCTGGGAATCGGGACTGGTACAGTGCCACATGGGGGTTATCGATACGCTTACCCAGCAGGTCCTGAAAATATCTGAATGCCACCTTGGGGGTCCTTATGGACTGCAGAAAGAAAAAGCACATCACCCAGCTGCATTTCTCTGGTTTTGCTGTTGTCAAACAACCCTCTCCCAAGCTGTGTCTTGATGCGGGAGTTAGGAGCGCAAGACTGGTATGCTAAGAGCCAGTACAGAAAGTCAGTAATGCACCAAGGAGATGAGAAGTAAAGCACAAGAAATAAAGCTTCCTAGATCAGACATTTATCACGAAGGACCCAGTAGTGGGAATATATATTCTGCATACAGGAATTGCAGTTGGCACAACGAATAACAAGAACTCTTACCATTCCTAGTGCGCTATCGCCAAACAGACGCTCGTTCTCCTTCAAAGAAACAGCCACAGGTGTTTTCCTTCGTGATTCCCTGTGTAGAAAGAGAGAAATAAACCAGTCGAAACAGGTGAACAATCAGTACAGAGTCCCTAGTGAAGAAGGGTGTTGTTTCCGCTTCAGAAAGACTAAGGAAAGGTGCTTGGATACCATTTATAGAGAAGAAGGCCAGTCTGTGTTCACGTGAAGGGCTGCAACAGCAGCACCTCTTTTCACAGCTTTCATACCTCCTGATACTCCTTGTGACACAGGCAAATAACGTGTTTTATCGAAACACAGACAGACATCTTTCAAATTCACAGTCAAAGCTGTGGTAGAGAGATTGTTATTTTTCCCATCACACAAGACAACTTAACACGAGGTGATTAATTTCTGCTCCAGTTCATGCATTAGCACAGTAAGGTAAGTATTTCACTGTGATAACTACAAAATGGCTTAAAGTTGTCCTCCAAGCTCAGTGTACGCTACCCACTTCCAAATGTCTAATAAAGCATTCTCAACTCTCTAACATAAGATTACAACAAAACAAATTGCCACAAAGAACAGTTCACAAGCACCTTTCTGGAACGTGTTGTTTCGTACTTAGGCAAGACTTGCTTTATTCTTGCTTTCCTCCACCAGCAAGCAAGGCGAGACAGTTCCCTCATTCTATCGACAACTGCCAAGTTTCAGATAACTGTGTGAAAAATCCATTTATTATCTCTCAGTCTAGACTCCTAGAAAATGAGGATGTTCCTGACCGTACATCCTCTCCCAACCGCAGATTTTTCATTCAGTGTCTCGGGGACAGGCTGCAGCAAGAGCAGCCAAGTGAAAGGAGAGCTTTATTGGCCTCACAAACAAGTATGGGTTCTGAATCGCTGCAGCAAAACAAACCTGCCTCCGGGTTCCCTTATGGAGAACTGAGAATCACTCCTCTTAACTGGATAGGCAAGAAGTTGATACTACACCCTTTCACATCTGAACCACAACATATCCTTAATGACACAGGTTTGTGGTTCCTTGCTTAAAAGGTCCCCAAAGTACAACCAAGCACTCCTAAGCTAAGACTGAAAACTGAACTGCTGCTCTGAATAACACTCAGTAGCTGCTCACCTGGGGCAGGAAGGGAGTCAGAAAACCCTAAATTAGAGGATGGGTGTGTTCTCCTCACAACAGACGCACAGCATTACTTGAACCCTCGTTACCCTTAATCGGTGCCTCCTTACAGCTTTTACAATGATGTTCCAAGCCCCAGTAAACCAGACGAGAGCCCCCCACGTTAAATCTTTGACGTCAGTATCACGATAGGCTTGAAAAACAGTCGCTTACTTGTTTAAGACGATCTCCATCGGCACCCCGGGCTTCACGATAGCAATCTTCATCGATTCACTGCCCATGTCCACCGACATCACCGCCACGGACACTGTAGCGCATAAGGGAATAAAAAAAACCTTCAGTACGAACCTACGTTGCAGGAGACGAAACTTCTTCGCGGTACCGAGCGGCGTGGGATGGAGAACGAAACCAAACGGGCCCCTTCGGA
>NW_009615507.1:0-14929 GCF_000690535.1 Cariama cristata
TTTATATATTTTTATATATTTTATGTTTGTCTTTCGGTAACCACCAACCGTAACTAAGACTTTACATCTGTATTCTCATCTGAATAGCAAAAGAAGATAGTCAGTTTTCAAAATTTTATTTGAAACTGATCATTTACAGGTTTATCCATGTTTCTGCCTTGCAGAAACTTTTAAAACACTTCTGCTGAGACAATCTGAGTAAATGACTATAAAAATAATAAGTATTATTACTTTAATGTTTTATGTGAAATAATTTCCCAGTTTATGTGATATTGTACTTTTTGAATAGTTTAAAATACGAGTAAATTGTTTAAAGACTTAGGGATCAACTGTGGTGTTGCTGAGCCTGACTGCAAAACTACCATTGACGTCTCTGCTGGTCAGGATTTCAGATTAGCCTTCTGGACTCTCATCCAACACTATTTGGCCTTTAATGCCCTTTGGAGAAGCTCCTGAAGTTCCTTCCAGCCACATTCAGCAACAGTTACTGACAAAACCACCTCCTTTAGAAATACAGTAGGGAATTTAAATTTGTATATACAATTGCGTCAGTTGCATCTGCAAATATAGTTCATAATTCACCACTCATTTTTACTTGTAAACTTTAACTTTGAATTTTTTCATTCTTAAAGGTGGCAGTCATAGAGCCACATAGTGTCTTGCTGGGGTAAATTAGAATGTACCGTAAATACCAATAAATCATCACATACTCCAGATTGATACAATAGATTAAACACTGTGCACTTTTGGACTTTTCCTCTTCTTGATGAATTAAGTCACAGTGTTAGGAAATGGAGTTTTGAGTACTTCCTTTCAGAGGGGAATAATTTGATTTAAGCTAAAAAAAAAAAAAAAAAAAAAAGGTTGAAAACTCAGGGGAGAATGTTTAACAGTTTTGTCCTCGGCCAGAAGAGGTCAGCCTTGTGTGTGGCATAAAATGAATCTGAACCCTTTCCGCCTTTCTCTAATTCATCGGCAATTAATGGCTTTGGTTTGAATGAAAAATACCATATCCAACCTTTCCTGAATTTGGAGGAGTTTTGGAATCCAGATTGGACCCAGGTTCCACACTTCAATCCTTTGTTTACTGGGCAAAGTTGTTCTGCTGGTGGTACAGATATCTTTCAATCCCCACCGTTACCTGAAGCACTTCACTTGTTTCTCCCTGTGACAAGATCCACATCATATGTCTAGCTCACGTAGGTTTAAATGAGGAAAAATGTCTCTGAGATCAATATAGCTATGTTAATTGGTTGTTGGTGAAAGGTGAAAAGTGAGCTTATATCTTTCAAGATATAGATTTATTTTATTATTTTTCAATTTTTTTAAAAAGATTGTTTTTGACCTTACAGAACTTTTTTTTAAAACAAAAATTATCATTATAAGCTTTGTTTCCTCTGCTACTGTCAAGAATTGGAAATGCAAATGTCATAAGTCTTCTTATGACTACTGTACGTTCCTCTACTCCTTAATTGGGTGCAGGGGTTTCTAATGCAAATTCAGTTCATCCTTCTTTCTGGGCAAAAAACTATGACTGCTCATCTGGGATTTTTTTTTTTTTCTTTCTTTCCTTTCTTTAAAAGAAAAGCAGTGTCCTTTCACACATGTAACCAAGATCTGGAAGCCTGCCAGCATCTGTCTGACTCATCATTTTCAAAAGATACCATGAATGCTGGGAATCAAATTCTGGCTGTGAGACTGAAGGTAGACACTTGAGTGCCAAATTCCATTGCCACTTTACCATTCGAGCCCACTTTAATGAAAGAATGCAAAGCAGAAAGCAAAACAGCCCTTTCTGTTGCTACCCTACTACCAATCATCACAGAGACAACATGGGTCTTTATACTAAGAATATGAATAATGTACAAAAGAATTTTAGAAAAATACCTTTAGGCTAGAAAACTGAGACTAATCATAGTATTGTTTTTCATGAAAATAAGACTTGCTTTGAAGTATTTATGCTACTTCCTTACTATTCCCTTGGCTATATTTTGTTTTCATAATGTTTATTCAGTTAACTTAGTTATTTTTGCACTTATCTGGTCTTAATAACTTTTCTTTTTTCCCATTTCTTTTGATTCATGGTTTTTTCAGTTTTCTCAGGCTGATTTATCTCTGTCAAGAATTGCTTCACAGTGCAAGGCATCGAACATAAATCCATTACTTATGGGTATGTCTGTTGACACAGAAACATGTTTCACATGGAGATGATTTTTTTTTCTTCAGTTTTTAAGCACTATTTTCCATTCATGGAACCTGAGGACTAATCTTTAAACACAGCAAAGTATAACCTAGGTGTTCAATTTTTAAATCTGTACAGTTCTAACTAAATATTTATTTCCATAGAGTTCAGGAGACAGTACTACTGGGGGTGTTCAGGTAACCCAAGTACTAGACCTAGCCTTCAATCCATATGTAAATTAAAGCTATGCCTTCAGGAACCTGCCTATTGTTTCTTACAATGACTGTTGTGAAAAGTTGAGACTATGGTTCACATTATTGTAACACTTTTTGAGTGGTGGAAAAAAAATATTAGTGTAGTATCAGTGTAGACAATCAATGTCTATCGGAATCATAGCCATAAGAGGCTAATATTCTCACTGGATCTATTTAGAAATAAATTACTTGCATTTCTGCTACTTGAACATGACATAGGGACTGGAAAAATCTAAGCAAAATCATTAGTGTTTAGATTGCTGTGTGTTGCAGCTTACATATCTTGTGCTAAAGGTTTTTTTTCTGTTGACTCATTTCTCAGGTTTGTACCATCAGAGATGGCTCTCAAGTGGGACTGAGCTTTTATACTTCCAAATACTGTTCTGACACATAAACACATATAAGCTTAAGCCACTAAAGTTAGGGACAAAATTCCTGTTGATCTCAGTAGATTCAAGATTTTGCCCCAGGCATCTTGGGAGACAGCTCTTGCAATTTATAACATTACCATGCTTTCTTTGACAGTAAGTAAAACAAAAATATATTTTAAACTTGCTGGCTCTAAGCCAATGTATTGCCATGACCCACATTATTCATTATAAGTTTTTCTGTATAGACTGAAAACTTAATTTTTTGCAATAAGGGAAAATTGCAGGCATCTGTATACTATGTGAAGTGTGTATTTATATATGTATACATGATGTAACACTCATTATGTTCATTCATTTAAGTCTATTAAAATAATTATTGTTTGAACAAAACCCCTATTTTTCCCCTTAATTTGACAATAGGAGTAGATTAGAAACTGCTTGAAATGTCAGGCTGAACCTTTTGGTTAGTGAACTGTCTCAACCTCTTTGTAAAATCACAGCAACTCCTCCCTTCATGTGTTGGAATTTGAATAATATTCAGTCAAAGATTTAGATTGACTTTGATTAAATGTATTTAATATGTATAACATAGCTCAGCTGTTAACTCAAAGGTGTGTATGGTAAGAACAAACAATACTTTCATATGTGTTCTTTAAATTACTCAAATGAGGAACTAGAACTGGGTTCATTGTTACATATTTTCTACCTAATTTCTGCAAACCTAAAAATTAGCATGCATTCCCAAATTAGAAAGTAAGCAAATTACCTATTTACCTTCTTGTGCTTGGTTTATGCACACATCTCCTATCATACAGAAAACAGTTACTTTATCAACCAAAGAAGCCATTAACCTAAAAGTAAGCATTCCACAATGATCCATGGATATATGAATCTCATGTATTGTATGGATCTAACATGGTGTATTCCTTGTGAACACTGGAGAGTGTAAAAGAAAGGATCAAGTACCCTTTGCAATATTCATCACATCCTTTTCAGATTGAAAACTGAGTTCAACTTCCACTTTACATACACAAAATATTATTTTGCCTACTGGAAACATCAGGCATTTTTCAACTACTACTTGGTACAAATATTGACTTGGTATGGTCGGCACACATCCAAAAGAACTAAACACGACAAAATGTACAGACTTTCTAAAGAAGATTTTCCCCTCTTGCTTTTCTTGCTGTGGTTTTAATAGGCAAATTCCCTGTAACTTTATATCAGGTTTTGGTGTGAATTATGTTGTTTTGAAACTGGAATAACTCCATAGAAAATTGGGTACTCCTTATTATTACTTTTTTTATGTAGGCTGTTGTATGATTCCTGTAGATAGTAGCTGCTTTTCAAAGATAACAAGATTATTTAGTGTATATGCGATATGGTATACCATATTTAATGCTCCACTTTCATGTAATTCAAAGTTTTTGTCAAGCCTCCAGTATGTAGAAATTTGATGATCACCAAGTATCTCCCCCCCCCCCCCATTTTCATAACAATTATTACACACTGAATACAGTTTGACAAAACAAATACCTACCTGAAGTAGAACTGATCATCTTATTGATCCAGTTGGGCATTAACCATCTTGCTAACTGAGCAAGGCATTATGCAGCCAACCTGTGAATGCGAATGCAAGGTCACAGCTGTTCAGTCTAAACAGCATTATTTGACAGAGAACCCTGGGCAATATTTACCATATATCTCCCAGCTTTATAAATAGGACATTTATTGTATTCTTCCAGATGCTCCAAGGAATAATAATCTTTAGCATTAGCTGTTGAGACTCTGCTGAACATCAGTTTTTCTGTGGACAATGCTGCTTGAGGCAGAGCTCTAACAAGATGTTGACTTCCGTATTGCCTCCAAATGCCCCTCATTTCTTCCTTCCTTGCATAGCACCCTCACTTCTAGAATATTCTTTTTCATAGGCTCTTCAGACTTCTTCCTGAATAAAAGAAGCAGAAAACACAACAGTTACAGCCACAGGACTGTATTCAGTGCAACTGAACCCAAGGCACACCGTTTCTTGGTATGCAGAAACCTCTACACCTCTATGCCACTGTGGTAGCTTTTGGGAAATACCATCCATAGAGAAATAAAAAACAGATATAAGAGCTTGAAAGTCCAAATGCAACTGACAGAATTTCTTTTTAAGAGCATTGTAAGCCATCATTAGAAAAAATATCCTCAACTGGTAGAAAAATACTTGGTAGGAAGATCCTTTGCCAGCCTGCCCATCCACCCTATCCTTCCTATCGCAACACTTTTCCGGAAACTGCAAACGTGTCAAGTACGTGATATGCTGGGAGGATATCTACAGAGGCCTTGTGCATACAGCATTACAGGTTCATCAGCCCTTACATATTAGGATTAGTTGCAAATACTGACGTTGCCTCTCCATGCCCTTCTGTCTCTTCAGAAACAAGAGCCAGCCAGAGTCTGCTTTGCAGGCAACAGTTCTCAAACAGAGGTTGAGCTCCTGCAGCGATCCTACAGTAGCCTGCAAACTATTCTTGGGTATTCAAGAAGTGAAGTGAAGTACCAGTATCAGCTTTGCCTCTGCAAACCACCACCACCTCCCCCCACACTGTCCTCCCACCCAAAAACGCAGTACACTGTAGAAAAATGCATGCCTCTCTTTAAAAAACAATCAGTAAAGAAAATAATTAACTATGGTAATGAAAAACATCACAAACAAATTTATTTATTTATTTTGAAGTAATATTTTCATTTCTTTCCATGAGTAGAGATTTTTTAGACTCTTTTTTAGGACTTTTATACCATTAATACCCATTTGACTAGAGGGTAGATAGGGATCTGTGTAACTACATTTGTGTAACTTGTAAGAAACACCTATTTTCCAGAGGGTCATGTATTACTGTCTTGCTCATACTTATTGTCCGTTCCAGTCCATATTCAGTTCCAGGTGCAACTTCATGGTAAGAGAATGCATACTTTGAAGATAGGCCATTTTTCAACAGAGGTCAAAGGAAGACAGGGAAAAGATGGATGGATGCTAATATTTTCAGTATTCGTGTCTGAGCCATTTGTCTTGTGAAGAATCAGTTACCTTGTATTACAGCTATATCTTTGACTCGATTGGAGAGCTAGTCGTTGGTCTTGTCTTAGGTATTTTTTTTAAAACCAGTGCATACAGCACAAATATATTTAAAGACTGTGGGGTAAGTGGGCATATTAAGGGAAGCAATTTTTCCAGCCAAGAAAATTTTTAGCACATCAGAAATATCAGGATTTTTTTTTGGTACATTCTTTAACCTCAATATTTTCACAAAAATAATGACTGCCTCTATTTTTGCTACTTGTGCAAATATATATAACAACAGAAACAGAAACTCTCATCTGGAGACACCATACCAAAGCACAAGCACTGAAAAGTTATATTACCAATGTCTCTAAGTGTACAAAAAAAGAGATTAAAATAGAAAAGGTATAATAAGAGAGAAAACAAGAAAAGGCAAAGAAAGGCAAGGAAAAGCAGACAAAAATCATGCCAGTGAGACAGAAGACTTTTTCTGGAAAATTACTGAGTCTCTGGTAACATGTTATTTAGTAGGTACAGGAATATGTAAAAACATTTAGGGATTCATTTTTGCAACCACTTTTCTAAGTCTGTTACAATGAAAAGCACTTTTCATACATTTAAATTCTAATCAGGCTTCTAGCACATTTTCCATTAAGTCTTTCTCCTTGTTTTATGAACAGAATTTGAAGAACTAGAGAATTGAAACAGCAAATGTTACCATGAATTTACTGATCTTTGTTGACAATTCGATTATCCTCCTACCACCAGAGCAAGCTTTTCAGTATGTTGATGAGTAATTCGATGCCAAGTTTAGTGTAGCCAAAATGGCAACAAACACATTAATGAACAAGGCTGTAGTTATTTCAAAACTGCTGACCCGACTAATATGTAAACAAACAGGGAAAAACTACAATATGTTAAAGAGCTTCTTATTTTGAAACCAATCTTCTGCAGCTAAAACAATCTAAAATAATATCGGTATATGGAATACCTGAAGTTATACAACTGGGTTTTTTCAGTAGTACTGAGAGCACTTAGGCATTGAGCTACCAGTGAAATTAAACAATTGAATGTGCATTGGGAAGATAGGCACATGTGGATTAGGTTTCTTTCATGACTGCAACTTAGCTCTCCTAAAATAGACACACAAACCAAAACCAGAACAGACATTTAAATTAAACTTCAGCCCTTCCTAACAGGACATACTATTGCTTCACAGTTTATGAAGGCAATCTCTTTGAAAAAAAAAAGAAATAAGAATGGAAATATATAGGAAAGTATGCAGAATACTCCAAAGAGGAAAATCTGTGCCAGTTCTTTACCAATTGTTCCCAGGGACAGGCTTTTTGCCTTCCTCCTGAGCACAGGAGGCAGGGAGGGATGTGGGTCAGTCTGGGAGCTACACAAGGATGGATCTGCCAGCAGGCAGAGAGACGGAATAACTGCTTCTGTGCCCTCTTCTTGCAACACTTCAAATATAGTCAAATATGGAAAAGCAGAAGGGAAATGTGCTTGGCCATGCTAAAACTTAGCTACAGTACAAGAATTCAGGACTGAGTTCAGCTGCAGAATGTAGCTCGGCTTATCTAAACTGAAGTAAACTTGGATACAAAATTACAGAACTGCTTTGGTTATAGTCACCCACATATCCTACGTGATCTAGGTGAAGCAGAGTAGCTGGCACATCCACTCAAGGATTTAGAAAATTAAACTGAAGGATCAAGGCAGCTCTAACATTTTTTAGTTGGTGAGGATCTCAGGAGAAAACTTTGTAACAGTCTGTCATGCCTTCAAGCATGAGAAAAAAAAAATATGGAAATTTGACCTACAGTGCCTTCATTATTGATTGTTACGTCCTTCTTACATGTTTCCATCACTGCAAGTTGCTGTGAAGACAGAATGAAAAAGATTTTAACAAAGTTTCTGATTTTCAGGTGGGATGAACCCCATTCCAGTATCCATTGTATGTAACTGCCATAAAATACTCCTAAGAAAGAAAGATAATCCATAGTTGTTTTATAAATCTCACAAACTACTACCCATAAAAATTAAAATAGATTAATTTAGTCACCAGAAACTTTTAGTATAATTCTCTGATTAATCTTGGAGAGATATATATATATGGGGGCTTGGGAGGCTTCAACATGCACTTACAGCTCTGTAATCATTGAAACTATTGCTCATTAAGAACAATAAAGATGTACGGGGCCAGATATTTGGTTATGATCATGATTGGATTGAAAGGTGCTCTGTAGGTAAGTTTTGAAATTCACCATTGAACCTTTTAAACCCTGTTCTCCTCTGCAGCGGCAATTCTCCCTACACTCCTGATTTAACATATGCCAGGCTCTGAAGGATGCGGAGCTGTTTAAAAGCACAGCCTAAGATCAAAGTCCTGCTGTTTCAGCCACACACCCTGTTTTTCTCCTTCACTCTATTTCCCTTGTCAGCAGTAGAGACACCAAATATATTAAGAACTTCTTTTCCACCAGGAGATCACTTTTACTCTTAGATCACTCTTAGATACTTCTTCTCCTGAATTATTTGGCCTTTAAACCAGATGGCACTGATAGTTCAGAGCAAAGCCAATATATTGGAAAATTTGCTGTGTTCCATTTCCCATTTTTACCTGGCTGCATAGCTTTTATTTTTATCCCAGTTTCTAAAGGGATGTGTTAAAACATTTCAACTCTTCACATGACTTAGTCATACTGTACAAAGAATGTGAGTTGTGCATGACAAAAGATATTGCATTAGATTATGATTGCCGTACTATAAAACTTTCCTTGTGCTTGTTTTTATATGATGCATTGAAATAGATATAATCACATACAATTAGACAGGACTGAATCAAAAATAAATCCTTTGTCAGTGTTCCTGTCAGTCTCATGGTGCCTTTTCTGGGAACAAATTTTTGCTATATTTCTTTGACCTAAAAGTTGAAGTTCATGACCTTATGTAGATAAATTGGTAATGGATTGATTTCTTCCAATACATTGGTTTTTTATATGAAAAAATGTAGTTTTGGTGAACTTTGAGAGGAATAAGATAGCAGAAAATATCTGAAATAGCTTCTTTTTTCAGCATTCTAAGGCCAAGATTTGGCCTCAGAGTTCCCTCTTTCCTCCAAACTATGCTGAGAGTATGGCTTCTTGCTCTTCCTTAGGGCTCTGACAGATGTTTGCCAATGGATTTAATGGCTATATGATAAAACATGATATTCACTTCTCTGTTCTACCAGAATTTACTGGCCCATAGCAGGAGAGGTAGAAGGAAATACGCTTTGTTACTTGACTTACTCAAATTCACAGCTCAGCATAGTAATTCAAGTAGTAAAATGCAGTGGATTTATGGTAAAAAACAAACCTATGAAGAAAGGTTGATGAGGGATGGGCATGCATCTGTTCTAGTATATTCAGCATGAGCAGAGAGGCAGGGCACACAGCCAAACGTACTAATATCATAAACCAATGCAACTAGATCTAGTGAAGCCTTTAACTTCTCTGATCAGGATGCAGTTTGCTTCTCAGAAACAGATAACCTTTTATAGAGGACATGAAGGCCAACATATGCATTGAATTTGTTTGGGATTTTTTTTTTTTGTTTTTAATAGAGACTTTAAGTAGAGAATAACTTTCCTGGGCTACAAGCAACTTGTTCGATCTAGAAGATTCCAGACTGAAAGGAAAAAGGAGCTGAATAGCTCTTCATTACTATATCACCCCATCCTCAGCCAGATCCAAGGGGGTATGATGCAACCAAGAACCATCATTCTCGTACTGTCCTCAGTCCACTTCCACAGCACCATAGTTTGATTGTCTTCAGCAGAGATATTTGTGATTTTACAGGCAGACATTAGAGAAGAACCAGATTCAGTGATAATTTGCTTGGACCACGCTAAAGTAAAAGCAGAATAAGCAGGATACTATTTTATATTGCTGGATTTTCACACCTATGTGGGGCATTCAGCTACAAGTATTATGAGTAATAACTATGAGGGCACCGTAAAAATCAAAAATGAGATTCAGAATTTGCTTGGATTCCCACCCAATGGGAACATTTCTGTGTAACCCAGCAAGCTGTGGTGAGTTTCAGGCTTCCCACTGTCAGAACAGATTTCTGTTCTCCCCTCTGCAACTCCTTCCCAACATACATGCCTATTTGCCTTTTGACAGTGAGGACACTTCTCTTTCCCCACAGTGAACTAACTAAGGTATCTGTAAAGAAACACCATTTCCTCTCTCCACTCCCCAAATGAATAATTTCTGATTATCAGTTCACCCACCGTGTGTCAGATGAACAGCAGTGAGGAAGATGGGAGCACGCTGCGGCTGAAGATGGGAAAACGAGAAACACTGTCGTCTTTTTTGGCAGGGAACAGCTATTAGGTTTACTAATCTCTGATGTGAAATCACAGATTAAAGCTTTAGGATGGATTTTGAAAAGAATAAACAAGGTAGGACTTGACACAACAGAATAGTTCTAAGCATTCTGGCCATAAACCAGCCAAAGACACCACCCTGAGTTTAGCTTTAGTACCATATTGGACTCAGCATTTGGGATGGAAAGGAAATAAATCCTGTAGGCTCCTATTCAAATCCCAGACTAAATTTTTATTTAAAGATGTAAAAAGTATGGATTTTCTTCAATTACAGCCAAAAGAGAGGAAAAAAAAAAGAGGCATTTGGCCAATTTGGCTTCAGCTTTCAGGTTTTGTACAAGCTGCAAAGGCTATTGACCACAAGAGCTTAAAAGATAAAAAACATTTCTTAGAGAAAATACAAAACCTTAAGTTGAACATAAATCTTTGTATTTCCTAATTATTTGTTTATTTTAGAATCTTCAAAATACTGTTAGCTTATTTGGCTGGAAGATACTTCTTGATTCTCAGTATCCTGAGTCAAAATCATAGGAGAAAATAAGAGAGTAATACCATTTCTCAGTGCTATAACACTGTTATAACACCAATATTAAAGTACAAATATGATTTTTTGATCCATTTAGAGTATCACATCAGCTATGATCCATGCAGTGTTACTGTTTGACAAATTTTGATTCCTGATACAAAGAAACTAAATCGGTAACTCGTGTCTTGTTAGAGACTTAACAGTTTTGAAAGTTTTTTTCCATCTGTGAAGCAAAATAATTAATATAGCACTGTAAATGTAACACGATTAATCACGGTCAGCACTCTGCAGCTGCCGCACAGGGAAGCCGGCCAAGCAAGCCCACCAGCACTACTTTGGTGACCTGACCTAGTGTGATGAATGAGAAGACTGCAGTTGGTGAAAGACAGCAAACCTGGCCCTAAATGTATGGGTGTGCAATTCGAAGGTACCTGTATTCGACAGCCAAGAAGATTGTCTCACTGGATACCTGTGGAATTGCATAGGGGAAAGTGACATATTAACTATTTTGTGTTAAAGCATAATGACTGATTTATGCTTGTAAAGCAGATAAATAACAGAATGAAAGTAATGACTATTTTTTCTCATGCTGCCAGTGGTGTTTCTCTGACAGTCCTATATTTCTTCTGAGAAATTCAATTTTAATACTATATCTCAGATAAAGATTCCGGACATACCACACACAGTAGCTGAAATTCCATTCCATTGCTCATCCTCCTCTGCCTGTCTGCAAAGCCTACATATTTTCAGTATTCCTCATTTTTCTTGCGTTCAATTGTACTGTACAAATGCTGATCAAATCATGCTCTGGCATTCCACAATAACATGAACAAATTGAACTGCCCTTTTTCAGAGGGTGTACAATGCTGATTTCACAGATGTGTATCATTAGGCAACCAGACACAAAAAATGTGCACTTGAGGTCAAAGCCTGCAGAATCTTTATTTTCTTTCCTTCTCTCCCACATACAATCATTCATGTCTCAGGATGCTGCAGCTCTTTTTTATTTCATCATCCTCAAATGCAAAGCAAGCTTGATAACTGCCAAAACTTGCATGTTTTGCAGCTTCACAGCTGTGATACATATGCTTGAGTGGCAATGACAGGAGAACATCATATTAAGTCAAGCTCAAAATGAGAAGCTCTAGGCCACCTCCAACTAAGGGACTGCAAAAATGATGAGACGATCAACTAATCTGATGTTAAAGAGTCTTTAGAGACAGAGAGAATCATTCCAAATAGTCCTCAATGCAATCAGAGAAGGACGGGAAAAGCAGAGGAAGGGCTACTGCAGTAAACATCATTCTAATAAAAGGCATGCAGAAGAGAAAGAAGAATGATTGTATTGGGAATAGAAAGGGAACATTTTCTGGTTTGATATAAACACTGAACAAATAAACAAGGAGAAAAGATAACAAGGAGAAAACTGCTCTGGGTAGGAAATTACTGGAGGGAAGACACTGCTGCAAAACATGTTAGGTATATAGTGACCTGTATTATGTTTGGACAATAAGCTAAACAAACCTAAGTTTTTAATTACACTTTTAACTTTCTAAATATAAAAGAAATAGGGATTAGCTTTCAAAATCATTGGCAATGTTTAGCAAACCTCAGGCTCACATCTGAATGGCATTATGTCCTGATGAACTCATGACTATGTCTTCACAGCTAGCCAAAGCAAGCAGTACAATTTTTATTTCTCTGTATGTCTGAGGTATTATTCCCCACAGACAGACCTAACGTAGGAATAAAAATGATGTATAAACAACTACAATTTTCTTATAATCATTGCTTTTACTGATTTTTTGGACACGTAAATGTCTTCAGCTACTGAGGTCCAAGGACAGAAATTAAAATGAAATATTTTTTCCAGTCATGTGTAGCTTAAAACATAATAGCATTTTTATTTATTTCTGTAAATAAACTTACTAAAAGACTGAAATAGCTTCGTGGATAGATAGGCCAAAGGGATGTAATACTCGCTCTTTATTTATTAGCAGCAATTCCTGTATTTACTTCTTTTAATAGAATTCTTAATCTTTACAATGCATAAAAATTAATAAATGTCAAAAGGCATATGCAATCTGTACACTTGTGAATTCCAAACTGCATATTATAATTTAAATTTTCATCAGGGTTAAATCCAGTCACCCTCCTGCCAGACTGATTAAAGAATGAGAATATTTAGACAGCCAGAGTCATGGAAAATCCACTGCTGGATTTCACTGAGCATGCATAGTGAATTAGAGACTTCATCCGCTCACTGAAAACCCTAAAGCAGAAGCATCTTGCATCATGCCTCTAACTATCCATTTTAACCTACCTATTTTGCCTATCATTAATGCCAAGTTCTAATTCTAAGCCAAGTTTCCTGGTTTCCTTTCCAAATACCTAAGAGAAAAGATATTCTTCTGCTGATGCAATGTCTTATTCTTTACTTTAAGGTATGGAATTAATTTGCAATCTTATTTGTGTTTTCAATTATTTTCTGAGTTGTATTAATATAAGATCTCCTGAGCTAAATTGTTATTTTCTGTCCACATTTTAAACCCCTGTTGGATGCCCTTTTATTATTTTGCAGTCTTCCCTCGGGTACATAACTTCTCTCAATTTATTAGCATCTGCAAATTCCGTTAATGAGCTGTTTGCTTCCACCTCCAGATCACTAATGAAGATTAAATAAAGCTGGATTCTGCACTAACCCTTTGCATCCTGATTCTCCAGGATATCACACCATTGATTCAAATGAAGTGACACCAACATAAAAGTGGGGGAACTCAGGAGATTCAAAGCCTGTAGTTTGAATGTGACCACATCACTGTTTTTTGGCTCTGAATGTCTGTAAGTGTTTTAGTAACTTCATAATCCATAGGCTAAGAAGAATTCTGGAATGAATGTTTTAAGTAATGCTACACAAGAGAGTGTAGGACAGCTGAATAATAATAAATTATGATACACTGGCTCTCAAGTGAGGCTATTTCAATGGTAGATTGTGGAATCTCTCCTGATTCTAAGTTAATAACCTGCTGTAACTTACAGAGAGTCAGCAAGTACACAGAAATAACAAAGTTGATGTTAAGAATGATTATAGGTTCTAATATTGTCTGGCAAAACTTTGACTTAACAATTCAAGGAAGCATAATCAGAAACGTGGATAGTCACTTGAAGGGCACAATCTACTAAATACTGTGCTGAAGTAACCTGCAGTAACAAAAGAAGAAGTAACACTTCAGAATAGAAACCCTTGAAATACCATCTTTAATGCAAAGAAATGGAAGCCTGCATAATTGACATCAAGGAGACTACGAAATGAAAAACAAAAGGAAACCTTTCTGCTACAAAACGTATCAACATTGAAACACCAAGAAAACCCTACAATTTTCTCAAAAATTCTCTATAAGACGGGGTCATATGCCACATGACAAAATCCTCTTTCCTGCAAATATCTGTTCTCATGGTTTTCTCTCCTCTGAAAAATACAAATAATATGCACCAGAGTCACTATGCTGAACTTCAGGAGGGCAGACTTTGGACTCTTCAGGGAGTTGCTTGTTAGAGTACCATGGGATAAAGCCCTGAAGGGAGGAGGGGCCAAATAAAGCTGGTTAATATTCAAAGATCACCTCCTCCAAGCTCAGGAGCGATGCATCCCAACCAAGAGGAAGTCAGGTAAAAACTCGAGGAGGCTTGCATGGATGAACAAGGAGCTCCTGGACAAACCCAAACACAAAAAAGAAGCCTACAGAGGGTGGAAGCAAGGACAGGTAGCCTGGGAGGAATACAGAGAAATTGTCCGAGCAGCCAGATATCAGGTTAGGAAAGCTAAAGCCCTGATAGAATTAAATCTGGCCAGGGACATCAAGGGCAGCAAGAAAAGCTTCTATAGGTACTTTGGCGATAAAAGGAAGACCAGGGAAAACGTGGACCCTCCCCAGAAGGAAATGGGAGACCTGGTTACCCAGGACATGGAGAAGGCTGAGGTACTCAATGACTTTTTTGCCTCCATCTTCACCGGCAAGTGCTCCTGCCACACTGTCCAAGTCACAGAAGGCAAAGGCAGGGACTGGGAGAATGAAGAACCCCCCACTGTAGGAGAAGATCAGGTTCAAGACCATTTAAGGAACCTGAAGGTACACAAGTCCATGGGACCTGATGAGATGCATCCATGG
>NW_009615508.1:0-7548 GCF_000690535.1 Cariama cristata
AAGACCAAGCAGGACTTCAGAGCCCTGGAAGCACAACTGAAGGGGAAAGTGGCCCGAGTGACCTTCTCCTCTCTCTTGCCAGAGATAGGGGTGCAGGTCAAGGCATCACACAGATCAAAGCCTGGCTTTGTGGCTGATGTTATTGCGAGAGCTTTGGATTCTATGATGATAGGACCTTCTTCGATGAATATAGATAATTAGGGAGCAATGGGGTCCACCTATCTAGAAGAGGAAGGAGAATCTTTGCTGGCAGCTTGGCTGACTTGGCACATCATGCTTTAAACTAATGGGTGGTGGGGTCCAAAGCTGTGACACTTGTGTACTCGCAAGCAACAGGGTAGATGAGCACACCTTCCAGAGTAGTGATGAATGCCCCCTAACCCTCCAAAACCCTCACCTCCAAATCCTGCCTGGCCCCAGCGGGCCACAGCTGTGCTCTGAGCACTGACACCTGTGTCCAGGTTTCACAACACAGCAGGATGCTTTGCTGGCATCTGACAGCATGCTCTACAATAAGGGCAGATTTATTTATTGCATTTTAATCAGACCTGAATGATCTGTTTAAAATTGAGATATAGCCTCTGCATCTCACGGTTTTAAAGGTCTCTCCTTTATTTATCAACAGTGTTTAAACAGCTGTACCTTTGTGGTGCAAACCACACAAGGAAGTAATTAAATGCCATAGAATTTGAAGTCCTGGAGGGAGGCTATTAAATTTAATAATAATGCTGGCTCCTACAGCAGCTAGAATAACACATGCACAGCATCAGCTATTATATTTTGATTGATCATTTCTGTACCACCTAGGCAAGCCATTCCATTTAGGTGGTAAGCTGAAAGCTATTACTCAAAATCTTTCAATGAAGAACAAATGCTCCACATTTCAGCTTTTACAACTAAATAGGGTTTTGTTCATTAAAGTATTTCATACAACTATAATGTTAACATGCTTAAAGAGACAGATCTCACCATACTTGCTCTCACTATATAGCACCTCCTTGCATGATTTTCCTCAAAGATCATCTGTCCTGAGAGACTATAGATGTTAATAGCCACTATACCTTCACTCTACCTTCGCTCAAGCTGCTGCTTTTTTTCAGTCCCAGCAATCGATTTCTATTTGGTTTTATATGTTATACAAATTCAGTTATATTAATGTAAGGAAGAAGTATTTTTTAAATGGGAGTTGAGGTCCTTCATTCCTGTTTCTCTCATAAAAGCAGACTCACAGCCGCATGCTCTGCATAGACCAGCTCTGGAAACTGACCTCTTTCTGAAAGACTCAGTAAGAGGAAGAAATGACCTCTCAGCTTTCCAGAGATATTTGCCTAATTCTCATACATGTAAAAAATTGCCACATACATGTTCTACAGCCATTTCTGACAATATGTTAAGCTATGGCTCTTTATTTAAAGAGTGAGCTACCAAAAGGTCCTGAACAACTGAGACATTCCTAATCCCTCTACACACCACTGAAAAACTTGCCCGTTTCTCCCTTGCACCTATTCTGCAGGATTAAGCTAGTAGAGACTTTAATAGTCATAGCTTGGTACCAGACACATCAGATGCTGTTAGTCCAAAGGCGCTTTACCAGTACCACAGACCAAGTCAGGCTACATAGTCCTGATAGCTGTACTAGCCACTGCAAAATGGATTTTGTATTTCAAAATCTGAAGCAGAAAATTTACGCCTTAACAGTTAACCTGAATTGTGATTCAAGGACTTGATTATTACTTTGAGGAATAGCTGAGGGACAGACTGTCAACTACATTTGATACTCAGGTTTTTGGTGGAATAAAGAGAACTATACTGAAAAATGACTACCCAAAAGTCCAAATCCTTCCACTATGAAAAGAAGTGGTGTACTTTACTTTTAGCTAGTGGCATTAAATCATTGTCTTGCAGGCCTTTTCCAGGGGCTTATCTTTCCACAGTATAACAGAAAAGTAGTCAGCGGTACCACGGACAGAGCACAATGCCAGCAGCTGAGATTTTTACCATCAAAAAACAAGCAAAAAATTGTGAAAGACTATCAGGTAGTTGCTGAACCTAGCCAACATTAGGGCTAAGAAAAAGCTTGGCATAAGCACCTGAAAGCTAGCCTGTTGATTTAAAGCTTGTTTACCTAGCAGTAACAGCATCCATTTGTACTGAAGATGCACTTTGGTCAATAAGCACAAATACTTCAGCCACACATTGGGCTAAAGGGATTTCTTCAGAAGAAACAATTAAAGACTTAATGTGTAATACCTTGACTAAATAATCACAGAGGGGAACAATAACCTTCTTGAAATACATGGAGGATGAACACACCAAGGAGGGAGATGACTCTTCAGGGACTAAGCTAATAGGATTAAAATTTAGAATACCAGAAACTTTAATAGCGTAACCTATTAGGCCATGGAATAATTGGTATCACCAGAGCAAAGAGGCCTTTTATTAATACCATATAGACAAAGTACTCACAGTGAGACACTGCACAAAAGCAATGAGACCTTAAAGGTTTTTTGTGGCATCATTTTTAAATAGACTTATGACTCTATTATTGGATACTTTTAAATAGTTTAGAATCATTAATTTCAAATAATTGGTGAGATTTTCAGATTAAAGTAAGGGAAGACTTTTCTCCCAGCCTTCCTACAGGAAACTACTTCTTCGGCAGAATATTTTCCTCACTCTGGTTCATAGTCTGTAGGCAAAGAAACTCCCACCTTTGAAGGCAGCTGTACTTTTCCCCCACTCAACAACTAAACTTCAGGCTTCAGCTAACACTGGCAGTATTTTCTTCACAGAAAGGGTTGTTAGGTGTTGGAATGGGCTGCCCAGGGAGGTGGTGGAGTCCCCATCCCTGGAGGTGTTTAAGAAAAGACTGGAGGTGGCACTTAATGCCATGGTCTGGCTGACATGGAGGTGTTAGGGCAAAGGTTGGACTCGATGATCCCAGAGGTCTCTTCCAACCTAATCTATTCTGTGATTCTGATTCTGTATCACCTTCCATTTCTCAATGGAAAGTAGTGTCTGCTTCCTTTCCAGAACATATCCAGTTATGTACAGTGATGGTAATGCTCAACTGGTTTTTTTTTTATGATCAAAATCTTTGTTGCCACGTAAAACTTTGTAACAGAAACTCCAGAAAAATGGAGTTGCAGTTTAAATTCCAAGCCCCAGGGAAGATATTGATTGCTCCTACCAGGAAGTTCCACTCTTTATATATAGATGCCCTGTATCAGATTTATATACTTAAATTCAGACAAACTAAGTAAAGTTATCTACTCTCATCACACTTAATTAAACTCAGTATCCCCCAAATCAATAGTTAATTAAAAAGAGGTGGCAATTTCTACATACTAAATTAGCTCATACCTAGCATTCTACATTCCCTGTTCCAGGTATGTATATACTCCCGGAAGAAAGAAAACTAGTTCAATGGGAAGCAAGTTATCTATTACATTTCAGGAGGCTGCCTTTTGTTTTGTGGACAAAAAAAAAAAACAACAAACCAAACCCCACAACAACAACAAAAAAGCCCACAGAAAGCTTTTCATTAATGCTGAATTTTGAAAAACAGATATATCAAGATGGACCATAGGAGGGCATTGGAAAGTTGTCCAAGGCTTGGCAAGCCTACACAAAGCAGAAAAGCAGACATATAACTGTAAAAAAAAACCCAACACAACAAAAACAAAGCAAAAAAAAAAAAGGAAAAACCCCTTCACCAACATATAAACCTATATCCAACTCAGTGCCATCCTATTCCTAGATTTCCTGCAGAATGCTACATGGGTATGGCAGGGACTTTATCAACCAAAGTAACACTTTGGTGTTGTACTGCCAGGACACACAATAGAACTAAGAAAAGCTGCTCTGAAGCCTTTCTTCTTGTAGTAGGCTCTTAATAGACTTGTGTAGTAGACTTATAACTGGAGCCATTCATTTCTCTTCCTTCCTAGGCCCAGCTCAAAGCAATCCTCAGGCATTCCTCACCTCTTCAGGAGTTTCACAGACCATTGCCAAATGTGGCAACTCATTTTGTTCTTAGGGCCCAGCAACCTAAGGGCCCTGACTAGTCTTGATTTCACTTGAAACTGGTCAGTCCTAAGTTGCTCTACAGTACTCTATGGGATTCCTTCCCATGAAGCACACTACAAAAATAAGGAGTTGTAAGAGTGTCTGAGGGCTGCTCTTCAGATCTTAAAGACATGAAAGTTTAAGACTTTTCTATTTTTCACTGCATTTGACATCCAAGTACAATACAGCCAGTTATGTGAACTTGCCAGCAGCAGAATGCCTTCATCCTATTATGACATTTTTACAACTTTCTAGGTTTATATATCTTTAATTTTTTTAAGCTAAAGAAAATAATTATTATGTATACCAGTCTGGAGCTAGCAGATGTGGGGATAGAACCTGTTATTTGTATTATGCTAATGTGAGCCAGTTCAAATATACAATTAAATTGCAAGTTTGGTAGGCATGTTAGGCTTGCATATCCCACCTACCCCATTAGGTCTCTCACATCCAACTAAGCCTCAGGAATGTTTGTAATCTGGATATAAATGTCCTCTGCTCCCTGCAGTATATAATCTAATTTGAATAAAGATGATACCTGAGTAAGACAATAAAGGAATAAAAGCAAAGGCTAGGACTGTTCCATGTTACCTTCCTCATAAGGAAGTCCCAATCAGTGGTATCTGTGTATTCTGCAAAAACTCATCAAAGTTTTCACTGGAAGCCAGAAGAGCTGATGGCACAGCTAGCTCGTACTTCTGGCCTGCCCCCTTGCCTGTCCAGCCTGCTCAGTTTACATGAGTGAGCTGTTAGATTTGCAGATTGCGCAGATCATTCTTCACTGTAAACAAATGTTTAGATTGTAACAAGTGTAAAGGCAAATCTGAAATATGTCCTATTTATAGCCCAGAAATGACCCATCGGTATTCTTCATAGAAGGTTTTGTAGATCTCAGTAAGATATGCCATTTCAAACTTAAGTTCTGCTTGGCACATGAATTCTTTTTTTTGGGGGGGTGGTGTTTTGGATTTTGGGGGGCAGGTTTCTTGTTTTCTTGTTTGTTTTTTCTTTTGAACTGTATGTAGGATAATGAATTATAGGTAGCATATAGTTCTTTCAATCTGTTCTTAACTATCAACAGTATCTCAAGCCAAGTCTGGCTTCATTCCTCTACAAACCAACTGTACTGTGACTAATTCCCAACAGATGTTCTTCCCTCAGCTTTGCTGCTCCTTCAAAGAAACATTATCCTTTTCAGAGGGCCTTTTCCAGGTGTCTTGTATGTACTTGCGAGACAGGTCCTCCTATGTAATATCTTCCCCACAGAATATAGACATTTTGTTACTGTGGAAGCAGACTTGGCTGCTTCTCTGCCGTGATCTCTCACAATCTTGTGATGACAAAGGGAAGCAAAATCAGGGGTTGGAACAATACAATTTTTATTCCTTTTGCTTATGTCAGTGGTGCTACCAGTCATTCCAGAGGAAATCGGATGTTATAACATGGTGTTATTTGCCCCATTGTCACCTCTAATATTTGTTCACCTCTGAATTACATATTTCCCTAATACATTCAGGAAACATTCAGAGAACATATTTCACATCAAAGAACAGGAAATAAACAAGAGAAATTCATTTGTTTGTTTCTTTGAATCAATCTTACATGGCAAGGACAAGGAGAAAGTGACAGACAAATTTGTCTACCAAAATGGTTTAATAGTTTGAGTTCCTGCAGTTTCTCTGTAAGTATGAAACCCTTTTTCAGGAATACACTTCACAATGTATTCTATTTATGGGTTTAAGCAAAAAAATGTCGTGACACCCATATTTGTAGATACATAGGCAAAAGCATTTCAACTCTGAATTTAAAAGAAAAATACTTAATTGCTCTGAGGTAAATATACTTCTAGAAATTAAAGCTGGATTACAGAATATTAAACAATGTATAAAACCAGCAACTATTATATTGTGACATCCTTAAGCTATATATTTTCTCATTTCACTGAACTTGTCTGAAGAATTAATACTAGAAATAGTTCTTTCAATAGTTATTTCTCATTTATTTGACCTTCACTTGAAGGAAGACTTTAATTATTAAAGTTACTCCAAATAAATTCACACACAATTTGGACAAGAGGGAAAAATTATCTCAAAATAGTATCACTGTAGTTTTTCCAGTGTTGTCAAATTATGCCTGCCTTTGCAGACACAAGTGGCCAGCTCTCACTAACCCAATGAAAGAATGCTAAATATATTCAATAAATGGATGAGCAGATCCAGAAACACACAGTTTCATGTTGTGCAAAGAATACTGTGTAACGCATCACCGAAGAAGACATGGGTGCAAGAAGGCAGAATAAGAGAGTTGCAAAGGCTAGAGATTTGGAAAAGAGAGATACACTAGAAATATCATCTTAGAGAGATTTGGTTTATTTTCTTCATAGCATGAACTTTAAGTGTTTTCCACAGGACTGCTCCAGAGGAACTGTGGTAAATGGAAATGGCAAACTTCAGTTCCAGTCAGATCAATACATGTGATGTGGGTGAACTCTACAGACCAATTATGTTAATTTACCTACTTGTCACTCAGTAACTGCATTAAAAAATAGAATACATTGGATTCACTAAAGAAATAATTTGGAATTAGGATGAGATCCTGAAAAACACAGATGCCAAAACAAACTCATGACTCACCTGAACTGTAGTTAAAAAGTGCATGACAGGATTTTGTATTTTTCTGTCAGGAACATCTATGGTGTAATTCAGATTTCACCCATACTGGTAATCCTGGCACAGGTGGATGACAGTGGAGTCGCTCCTTTAAGTCTTCTCTGTTTAAAAGAAATTATAATTAATAAGAGTGCAATTTGTAATTTTCCACAGATAGTGTAAGTTTAAAAAACAGTTTAGAACACAATAATAGTAACATTAACCACCGCTAATGCTGTTAGATGCATCTGCCTCATGTTTTGCAGGGAGCACACCCAAGGCCACCAGTCACTAAAGGCTTATTAAATAAGTTTATTAAAATAAACTACGAATCTAGAGGTATACGAGCTCTATACTATGAATGATCTCTTTACTAGCTCATTACTTAGCACTAAGGTTTGAAACAGAACAAATGAGGTTTTGAAAATAATTTTCTCTGATGCATGTTTTTCTCTTGCAAAGATGTATCCTTTACTTCAGCCTTTCTTTCTACTCCCATAGCTTTTAGACTTTTCAAATTAGGTAAGCCCATAAGACATTTCCCAGATAGGAAAAATCTTCCCATTGCTTCTGAAGCATAGTCATGGACCTTTGTTGCAGTCAAAGGAGCTTGCCTGCCACTCTGGCATCTCCCCATGGTGGATCCTGCACCTCTGTCCTTCCTCCCTCCTTGCCTGGCTGCTTGCGAGAAGCTCCACACTTCAGAAAGGCAATGTCACCCCAGGGAGCACACAAAGGTCCAAGGGGCACACACTGTCCTGCTCCTTTCAGAGCCTCTAACTTGACCTGGAGCACAGGCCTAGGAGCTGGACACCCAAAAATCTTTTCAGTT
>NW_009615508.1:7579-8763 GCF_000690535.1 Cariama cristata
TCTAACTACATAGTAACAAACAAAAATTCAACAGCTTATACTATCTGTCACGTTTGTCTGACAACTCTCTCGCACATCCTGTAGGGGTTGCAAGGAATTTGAAGGGCTAGTCTACAATATCTCATTTTGCAAAGTCCATAAAATATAGCCAATGTTCCTTGCATCTAAGTTCAGCAGTCTTTTAATTGATTTTTGCATAGAGCCATTTTTTGTGGCTATACGAGATGTTTCTACGTATGTTAGCCCTAGGAAACACGCTGACAAATAGCAGAATTGTCAAAATATTTAGATTTCAGGGGGATTGAATCTGTGATCAAGCTCAGTAAATAGCTCAACAAGAAGGAAGAAGGCTTCTGAGATACTGAAATGTTTCAAAATTTAAAAAGAAAGAAGATTTCACACTCATTTTTTGTTTAATACTTGACCTAGAAAAATAACCACATTATATACAAGTCACTGTGACGATGGCTGATGACACAGCTATTCAAGACAATGACTTCTCATGTATTTTCTTTGAAGACTCCTCACTCACTCAATACCTGGAATAAATAGCATCCAGCTAATTTGCAGGTATTTCGTAATCTATTTCTCCTTTGCTGCTCAGTGCTTGGCTGCGCATATTCTTGTTTTTCAGAATCCTCCTCTGAAGACACCAAATTATTTCGGCCTGTTTTTCTGTCATAGACAACACCGCAGCATCCAAACACAGGCACAAACACAAGGCAGACCACTCTCCGCTCTGCTGAAACACTTTTGTTTTCACACGTTTTCCTTTTCACATAGAAGTTATGATAGCCAATTACAATTTAGGCATCAAACTTCAAATAAAAACTGACACATTTGTTTTCAAAAACATAAAGGATTTGATTGCTGTTCCTAGGGTGAACAAAAATTACATTTCCGTATCTTCAAAACACAATTTCTGTTCTGCATCGTACTAAGATTTCCATAGCGTTTTCTTTTGCAGCTTCCCTCTTAGGTACAACTAAATACTGAGCAACTTTTCATCCCTCACAAAGCTCCTAACTCTGCTTCTTCCCCGCCTCGCCTCACCTCACCTCACCTCGCCTCGCCTCACCTCAGCACACCCGTCACACCACCCTCACACACAGACGCCTGCTCAGGAGAGCGCGAGGCGTCTGAGGAGAGCGCGGGGCGCGCGACTGCCACCCGCCCCCGCGGCC
>NW_009615509.1:0-27567 GCF_000690535.1 Cariama cristata
TATTTAATTTTAATTTATATAAAGAAAAATTATTTTAGAGATGAATGCTGAAATGCAGAAATGCAAATAAAGCTGTGAGGTATTTGTGCACAACCTCAGAACAGATCCCCGTGCTTCCAGACCTATAATCACAGCTACAAGAAGCTACCTCTCCCTTGCTCCTCTGACATGCAGATATTTGGCCTTTTCTGAAAGCTGAGACAGGCAACTGCTTCAGAATGAAAAAATACTTGTCTTATATCAGTAACAGAGATGTCCTGTGTTACTTATCTTGCAGAGTACAGCACAAACACCAGAAGTTCATGCCTCTTTCTGTGCTCATTGATCCAAGCTGAGCAACATGGCAATGCACGGTAGGAAGCTCGGAGGCAACAGGCAACTTCACCAGCACCAAACGCAGCTTTACATACACTGTGAAACCCCAGCTGTTGTAAAGTGCTTGCTGTTACAACCATAAAAACATGCCCACGTTAAATAGGCAGTCTGCTATCACCTGACCCAAATTTATTGGCTAGCTGCTGCAGGCTAAAATAGGCCCCCCATGCTGATGAAGATAATATAAAAGGCTTCTTGGTGCCCGAGTTCAAAATAGCACAGGCAATAATGTGCAGCATCTTCTAGCTGTACTTTAATTGAAAAGCAAATCTTTTTCAGCTCTGCTTGTGCAATATTTACTTTCACCGCTGGGAACTCTGCTGCCTTTACAGGATGTCACTGAGCTTATCCTGACTCCTTCAGTCATGAGGCTTTCTGCAGTCCCCTCTGCAGTGAGGGTAAGCTCTCAGGTTAGGATCATTCAGCTCTCTACCATCTTTCCCAGATATCTTCCTAGGTCATATCTTACATAAACACATGCGCTAGATAAAGCTCAAGCCTGTGGAATTGGTTTGCACTCAAATCTTGTGCCAGTTGTGAGAAAGTTGATTCCCAGTCAATTTCACCTGCTTGGAGCCTACCAGCCCTGGACACCAAGACGTGCATTCTCACTGCTGGGACTCGGCTCTGTGTATGCCTGCAGTCAGACCTACCTCAGGCTTTCACCTGCTCCCACACAAAACCCCATGCCCCAAACTTTGCCAAGCAGTTGATGCTTAAACATTTTGCATGCAGGATAAATTCAAGGCAAGTGGTGAAATTTCAGAACAGAGTATCCTGGATTCTCTTCTATGCTGTTCAGGCAATAAAAATTCACCATGGATAAAATAGTTATTTTACACAGGGGCTGACCACTGAGTAGAATTTTTCACGCTTCTCCACCAAAAAACAATAGGTTTTTTTTGCTTGAAACAATATTAAACCCGAGCTACTCTTAGAGACCTGATTCATTTCCATCACTAAGTAGATCAAAAATTGATTTCTTATTTTCCTTGTAGTTTTTAGCAGTGAAATGAATCTGATTTTTTTTTCCCCTCCATCAAGCTTGACCTTGGAATCAACATCCTGGCTAACAGTCAACGTGACTTCACCATCACATAGAGCTGTTTTCCTTCATGTAAAAAATACACGTTACTTCATTGCCTTGATAGATCCTTCAAACTCCACTACAGACTGAGGCAGCCAGTCTTTTGAGAAGAGAAACGCAAATCAAATGCTTGAATCAAGTCAGGTTTGAATAACTGAATTTCTGGAGAGGGGCAGAGAGGAAGGAGAGAAGAAAGTGATCATGCATTTTTGTCTACTTAGGCACTGTGAGGGTGGGATGAAGGTGGAGTGAACAACAAAAAAGCAGTCAGAACTGTATGACAGTTCTGTGGCCACCAGGCCCTCAGTTCCCTCACCTACACAAACATTGCCTGATGCCAGCAGGCATTCCGGGCGGTGGGCTGTGACCCATCCCATGAACGGGAACACACAGATGCGCTTTGTTCATGCTGCCCTTTTGCAAACTCCATACCTGCTGGTAGGAAGACTCAATGTATCACTTCAAGTTCCAGTACCACTAAAGTAGTGAATCTTATGTTTTAGCTAATGACACAGCCTTGCCTATATTACCTACTTTTTTATTTACTTTAAAAAATTTATAGGTGATTGGAATGATTTTTTTGTACCTGTTTTGCTAATGAATACGTCAGTTTTTGACTGACTGGGAAAGAAAGAAGATTAAGAAGGTTGCAGACAAAGCTTTTACTGAAGTATCAACTTGTCTTTTCATAGAATCATAGAATCATTATGGTTGGAAGGGACCTCAAAGACCATCAAGTCCAACTGCATACCCACCGCCACCATGCCCGCTAAACCCACTAAACCATGTCTTGAAGAGCCACATCTAAACGTTTTTTGAACGCCTCCAGGGATGGTGAGTCCACCACCTCCCTGGGGAGCCCGTTCTAATGCCTAACGTCTCTTACAGTGAAGAAGTTCTTCCTAATATCCAACCTGAACCTCCCCCTGGTGCAACTTGAGACCATTTCCTCTTGTCCTACATATGGCCTGTTTTTGGTGATATATAGCAAATAATTCCATATGTATGCCAGTGATATACAGAAGCACTTTTGCCTTTCATTTCTCTGTATGATGCAAAGTTATATATGAACTGGGCACCCCTCATTTCCCTTGCTGATGTGGAGGCAGTCTCAGTGACAACAGCCACCCTTTGGCAACCTACACCAAATCAACAAAACAGCAATATCCAGTACATACTCCAGATGAAAACTCTTACACTTCACCCTAATAGACATGAGCTTATCAGAACAGAACTGATGTTCCTGCTGGCATCCAAACAGCTGGCACAGGATGCCAGCTTGCCTACTCTACCTTTCTATCAGTGGTTTCCAAATTCAGAGGTACAGACAAGCAGAGTATTCAAAAATAAAATCAGTATGACAGACTTGTGGTACCTGTGAAGAAAGGTAGGTAGTAAATACTACTTCTTCACAAATCTTTTGTCTTAAGCACCCAACCAGTACCTACAATACTGCTGTTTATGAATCTGCCTTGATGTCCAACCCAGTTTCACTAAACTATCAGATAATCTTTCCAGGTGATGTATGTATATGTTTCTTATGGAAGGGACTTATGACCTCAGCGGGGCTTGCGAAGTCCATTCTCCCCAAACAGATCTGATTTCACACATACTGTTACATTCACCACCTGAGAGAAAACACATTAAATACCTCACATGTCTGAGCTATCATGACATCAGCGAATCAATTTTCATCACCAAACTGGGTAGCTACTGACCTTCCTCAGCTTGGGGTGAACAGCTTCCAACGTACTGCCGGTGCCTTCTCCTGGAGCTGTGTATTTTTTTCCTTTTTGTGTCCTGACATGCCAGCTCTTTTTATGCTCTGTGAAAGTCTGCTTTGTCATTCGGGAGTTCTCATCATCCCAGCTCTGCATGACACAGGTAGCACAACTCTGCTTTATTTCTCTTGCTTCAGAGATTGTCTAAGGTACAACTGAGGAGCAACAAGCTACAATGCCATGCAGCACATTTTTCCACAGTCAGGACACCATCTGAATAGATCCCGACCAGGTCAGATAAATGATCCTTAAATGATCAAAATCTGTTACTGAAGCACCCTCTGTCATCTCCTATACTCTCTCTGCATTACTTTACAGAAACTGTGCAAAGCATAGTGCAAAGAACACATCCAGCAGCCTGGATCTGTGTCTTGGCAGTTACTGAAACAGAGGAGCATGCAGAGTGGCACCTGCCTCAGCTGAATACACTAGTCAGTTAAGAAAATTTCTACAGTGAAGTTCAGGAAGGGAATCCAGCTTCTCCTGCAATATACTGAGGACTAGCTCCTAGATCAGCTTAAGCTGATGTGTTATATTAAATCCAGAAATGCTCCAACATTTCACTCAGACAAGTCCACCAATAGGTACATAGTTGCATTTGGCTCTTACGTTGGGAGCCTGCACATACCAGGGGCGTGTCAAATCCAGATGTGATTTTTTGGGAATTGGACTAGAACAAAGTGTTAGTCTGCCTAATCCTTGAGTTTGTTCTGCTTTGGATCTGTTCCCTGTAGCTCACTTCCGAGCAGTGAGTTTGAGTAGCATCAAAAAGATTGATGGCTTCCCTCTTACCAGCCGAATCTGCTGCAGACGTTCCACCACTGGTCAAGTCCTCAGTATTAATTGACTGCAGATCTGTGTAGGAGGGAGCAAGGCTTGGGCTGCTGGTGTCCTCTGAGTTGGTTGTCCAGCTGCTCTCCGAGGCATGGGCTTGCCTCTCAGAAGAGTTGGAGGAGGGGGAAGTCCAGCTGGGTGCTTTTGATGGAGACACTGGATGCAGAAAACAAACAGGTATCGGTTAGAGACTTAGAGGGCAATCTTCCCAAAGATCACAACTATTCTAAAGACACGCTGTATCAGTGTACTGAGATTCTGTAAGCATAAATTCCAACATCCACAGCAACACAGTTATAAAATAACACACACAGAGCAACTTAACCAGTGCCTGGCACTGTTACCCTCCAGCACTACCCAGCTGTCTGCCTTGGATCCCATACTGCTGGCAGTTGTATGTTTTCCTCTTGTCCAAGTGTTGCAGAAGCTGTGACTTTTCAGAACAGGAAGATTTCATGTTTCTGCCACTGCTGACAAGATCTGAATATATGTGTCGTGCAACACAGTGGAGTTTTTATAGTACAACTACCAGGTATAGTACCAGATTTTTATAAAGTGTTTTTATTATATTTAATTAAGCATTCCCTATCTGTGATAGCCACTCAAATGTAGTTGGTCATCTCAGAAATGCTCCACATGGGAGTAGGAGTATAAAAATAAACTGAAATTGACCTATTGGTGTGCACTAGAAATGGCTTTTGTTTCTGAACATGCAGGATGGAGTGCCCGAATCTGAATAAAATGCATAATGTTTCCGCTCAGTGTAGACCAAAAATCCTGTTCTACTCACTTGCCAGACTTGCATGTCAAACAGTTAAGTCCTGCCTAACCATCATCCAGAGTTCAGAACACAATCTTATACATCCACTGCTATGAATTTGTATTGTATACTCTTTGTATTGTATACTCTTTGTATTGTAATGCCCACAATATCACTCGAATGTTAAGAACAATGGGTGACTTTAGTGAGGAAATTTTAAAAAAAAAAAGATGTGGTAAAAAAAATTTCCTGAATTAAGAAAAGGTGTACTGGTAGAAACTAATTCTAATTTAATGTCAGCATAATAACTGTTTTCTAAATTAGTGCATCTATGTTTATCTTTTAAACCAGCAAAGCACCCCAAATCTTGCAGTTACAGAACAACTACTGACACAGAGGTTCTCTTGTCAGCATGTAATACATAAACAACCCTTATTAGGTTGACAGATACTTTGGAAGAAAATGACAAATTAATGTTAAAGAGGATTTATCTCTCTCTACTCCATCTAAGTGGTGTGATGGGACACCACTTCATTATAGAAACCTTGCTGTGTGCATAGAGGGAATATCCAAACAGTGCTCTCTGCCTTGCCAGTTGAGAAGTGCAAATTTATTTTATATAGCTACACTGTTACCCTCAGGTAAGCAGGCACTAATATATTTGTAGAGCTGTGAGCCTATGCACTGAGCTGCTTCTCAGTAAAGCCAACGCTAAGGATGAAGAGCTGAAAGTCAGATCTGTCTCCTTATCACACATGTTGACAGTTGTTGTGTTACAGTGACACGACCAAAACCCCCCACTTCTCCCTCCAGTAATTCTGCACTGTGTTGTGCTCAATGCCTGTAGAGAAAGGATGACAAGTGTATGATTATAATCTGTCAGTCCCTCTCTCAGACCTTTTGTTAAACATGGCATGAGGCATCTGAAGAGCCACCCTTAAAACTTCACCTGAAATTGCTTTGACAGACAGAGTGCTTTATTTGGACATAGAGGACAAGTTAAAAAGCTGAGCTCCATACACAAAACAGTAGCAAGAGCCAAGGGTTTTTTAAGTGTGTTTTATACCTAGAATTCTAGAAACTGTGTAATTATTTTACAAAAAAAAAAAAAACACCCACAACTTAGATTTGCAGTGTTTCATTTTTTGTTTAAAGTCAGTCACAGTAATATGAAAAACATAAGCTAATTTAGAAACACATAAGGTTCAATAACTCATATACTGTCAACTTGTTTTGTGCTTTCCAAAAACAATTTTTCTCTAAGAGGGAAACTGACTAGAATAGTGTTGCAGAATACTTCTATATAAGGGGAAATTAATTTTATTGTGGCTAAGCTGTGTCATTTTGGAAGAATATAATTATTTGTTTCTTCTAAAGAAAGAGACTTGTACTTTGGAAAACTGTAACCATAGAGAGCTTTTTTTGCAACAGATGTTCTTTAAGATCCTACTAAAATCAACTTCCACCTATGACTGTTCTAGGCTCCCCAACACTAACCCTTAGAACTAGTAAAAGCGCATTCTCCCCTATGCTGAGCCAAACAACTATCAGCCTCAAAAAGCAAGACAAGCAAAAGTAAACATCTACTAATGTTTAGGTCCCTCTTCAGGTGCTTCTGCTGCTCTCAAAATTCCTGGAAGTGCTGAAACCAAACTCCTAAATGAGGTAGGGGTTTTTTCCTAGAAATCTGGAATTTGGTCTCTAATGTCAATAGATGCAGAGTCACAGACTTTCAGCTGCAGGAATTTCTCAGAAATCTCTTTATCTTGAAAGACCAGTGCCAGAACTGTCCCTAATATGCAAATCCTGTAGCACGAGTAGGATACTGAAAATCAACTCATTGTTTCCCAAACTGAAAAATGTTTCCTTCCACATGCATGTTAATTTTCTTGAGGTGTTTCTTCCTAATACAATGAATTGGTTTTTAAAATGCAGATTTACCTTTAAGCACTTATTCCTCTCTCTGATGTTTTGAGGACCCGTTCCTTGATCCCTGCATGGTATTACAATCAACCTTGTTAACATAATTTCCTTTCCTATTCCATAGGACCTCAGATTTTTCTGATTTTAGGACAGCACTACAATTGGTCTAGTTTTCAGCTGCTGATCTCGTGTTGCATGTACTTCCTATTTTCAGACAGAGCAGCACAAAATGGTTAAACTGAGATTTGCCTTACTGTGGGATAGCATCTCAAAGGACATGGTAGGCATCCAAGTTACCTGAGCCATTTAAAACCAGACAAAACTCTCAGGAAGAAGCGGCATGGGGGGTGTGGAACAGATGACGTAACACATCTTGCCTTGCTCTAATTCTGTGGTTTTGCTGAATACCTCATTGAATTCAAGAGTGCAGCTAACAACAATAGAATATGAGATTGCAGGCTGGAGGCCCTTTGTGTAACAAATGCAAATGTTACGTCACCGGCTGGCTGTGATCATTTACAGATTATGTAACGTTTGTGACAGGAACATTTGAGGGAGCCTAAAAATCTCATTTTTCACTTTTGCAGTATCAGTTTGACAATTTTGACTAGCCTGATAGTAGCTATGAGAAAAATCCAATTCCTTTTCCCAGTAAAAGGAAAATGGGAAAGAGGGCACACCACAATGTATCATTTCTGTGACCTCGCTCCAGAATTACTGCTTCCTAGGGAGAAATCCATATGATTTGGCAGCTGTCAGTTATCGATGCACAAACCTGAAAAGCAGAAATATTTTGAAAGGAAGATTCTGCATAGCATTTACTCTGCCCGAACCTGGTAGAACAAAGCGTTTACAAGAATGTCCTAGATAAAGATAATTTCCACTATGAGGCTCACAATGGGTGCTTTTCATTTCTATACCTCAGGTTTCGACCTTTCTTCTCACCTTCCAAATTTATTGCCTGTGTTTTCAGCCCTGTTTCTTGCTATCAGTTTCCCTAATTTCCGCTCCCCTAATGTCTTCACTTTTCTCAGGACAACAAGGGTCCAGTATTAGCCTTGGTTTTCTTTTAAACATATTTCCTATAGGGTAACATGACAGTTGTCTTTAAATGACTAGTTTTTTTAGACTGTAGGCACTTTGGGACAAAGATCTGCTTTCGGGGGAAGCTGCACAAAACTACTGTAGCCCTAAGGTCAGAGTTAGACAGCATCTCTCTCTCCTAAGGCCCATCCTCTCTGCTCTCATGGCACTCTGGAAACGCCACTTTGCAAGCCCTTTTCAAGATGTTTCCAGGCAGCCTAGCCATCAGCCTGGGTAATTATCTAGTCAGCTGTGCAGCTGCTTCAGCGTGGACAGACAGACAGATTTCCTAACAGCACTGGAGCCCCGACAGGAACTCGGCTGGGGGGTGCTGAGCCTTCAGGACGTTGCTCTTCACAGCTGCCTCCACAGGAAACAGATTTCAAATGTCTCCGTCCTTCTCACACTGATCTGTCTGTCCACACTTGGCCTTTATACTCTTCCCCCTCATTTGGCTATTCGCTATTGTTCTTATGCAGGCTGTTTGCTACTGGAAATGAATAACTGCTGTCACCATGGGCTTTCCACTGAGCATGTCAGCATATGGTGGTTATAACACAAAGTCTCCAGCTTTGCTGCCGCCCATAGAAAAATGACGTGACCTGCAGATTAACCAAGTACAACAAGGCTGAAATTTATCCTACCTCTTGCTGTCAAACGCCCCTCAGAGTAGAGGGCCAGAGACAAAGAGCTGTCATCCCTTCTGACCAATGACCTTTCCTTTAGAGGATACCAGCTGCACTGGTCTGGCCATCTATAATACAGAGTCCAGAATAGGAGTGGGACTAGCTCATAAGTAAGGATTTTAAAATATGCACATCACCTCCTTAGGGTTGCTGTATAATTAAAGAATAACAGCCTCCCACGTAAGGATTACATGGAGTACATCCTGATCCGACTGCCAGGGGAACCATCTTCCTCCGTGAATCTCAGTCAGATGCTAAAAGTTAAGGGTGTAAATACCCCCTCCAGTGGCATGGATCACTTAGGACAAGTCTTTACAGGGGCACAAATGGGTGCCTTCTTCAAAACTGCAATGCTTTTGGAAAGTTTTCTCTGATCACCTCTTTTGGATACCTTAGACCTCTGCCTACAACCTAGTCTCCTCTGTGACTGAAAACATAAACCAACAGGCAGTGCTTTTGCTAAGCATATATCTTAAGACTGGGCCACATCCCTTTAAGGCTGGCAAATCAAGTAATACAACATGAAATCAGTTTTATGGAAGTCTCTTTGTTATGGCTACCTTTATTCAGGCTGAAGAATTTTTTGTTGTTGTTTAATAAGAAGGAGCACTTAGAGTTTTCCAGTCAACAAGGACATCACAACATTGGGAAGGAAATATGGTGCAAGAGCAACCAATAGCTCCGTTTGAAAAAGTATGTGGCTGTATGAGTAAGAGTAAGGATTTCCTAACCATGAAATTAAGTAATAGAGAGGTAGAGCACCTCAGTTTTACAGATTTACAGTTAGGGGTGCTCTTCTTTCTCTCCTCATCACCAGGATCAGTAACTATTTACAACTAAGAAGAATAACCAACAAATAAATATAAAGATAAGAAGATCTTAAAGCAGAGCTTAAGAGAAACTTCTTTTTGCCTGAGGATTCATCGACTTCTGCACAAAGGTCTAACCACTGTCTCAAATGGACTAGTCTGTAGCACCCATAAAAAGAGGAGATGGAAAACTGTTGGGTTTTACCCAAAACCCAACCTAAAGATGCCAATCCAAGTTTTCCGACAGAAGTATTATTCATGTCATAGGGAGTATTTGATGGATTAAGTGAGCAGAGTAAAGCTATAGCTCTTTAAACTGCTTTAATAACTAGCAGTAATGAAGTGGAATTATTAAGAGAGAATCTCAATTTAAACATGAAAAAGTAAATTGAAGTTTTCTTGGGCAATTACTCCACAGCCTGCTGTGAGGAGGGACAAAAGCCTGTTCGTACAGAAAAGCTAGAAACTCACATAGCCATACCAGCTAGCATAAGCTGAGGAGGCAAGCCAGAGCCTTTGCATGCACGTTTAAAGTATGTCAGGAAGAACTTTTACATTTAAAGAAAAGTGCATGCAGTTCTGGAATTAGAGTCAACTTTGGTTGTCTTTGTAATTCTCCAGCTGCTAAATCATAGCATCAAAAGACAGCAGAAAGTACTGATGGGCACTGGCACACTAGTTTTTGCGCTCACTAAGCTTCTGGCAAAAAACATCTGGAGACTATGAGCAGATAAAGGCTATGACCACAGAGGACAGTAACCACCATTCTTTCAGTTCCAGATTACAGAGGTAAACATGGCTCAGACTTTTTAGATGTCTGTTCGTACCTGTACATAAGAAATGTCACTACTGAAAACACCACTCCGCTGTTTCCCCATGAATGCATTTTGGCAGCCTCCAGGGTCACAACATAGGCGGAACGAATCACAGAAGCCTTCCATTTTTTTTACAAAAAGAAAACACTGCTAGTTCAACCCAGGAAGAAATTATAAGCCCTTTCTGAACCTCTGCTAACATTGTGTTAAAATACAGTACAAACTAGTCAAAGTTCAATGTTTAAGAAATCAAAGAACAAGAAAAAAGATTCTGTAGGCTCTCACTGTATTCTGTTCTGTTACCAGAATGGACCTCTTCATGCATTTGCCTCACCTGCTTGTGGGTGAGTCGATGGAGCACTGGACCATGGTGCATCTTCAAACCGAACCCAAGCACTGATGGATGACGACACATCAGTGCTGGGACACACGTGGTTCCCAAGCACAGCAGAATCCACCTTGGGTTGGTCAGCTGCATCTTCCATCTCTGTGTGGAAGAGGTCTTGAAATTCTCCATCCACATTGCGGCTCTCTTCTGAGGTGTCTGAGGAAGAAAAACATTTCTTCGGAGGCTCCTCCGTGCTACCTAAAATAGAGACAAAATAGAAAGACTACAGGACTCACCATTACTTCATTGTTTTTTACGAAAATATCTAAAATTAAACATAGGTAGAAAATTTTCCCTCACCTAATGTAGTTTTTAAACTAACATCAGGCATAAATTTGTACACAATTATAATAGATGAGACTCCTTCCATCCATGGTCAGTTGGATACTGCCTTGTATCTTGAAGGACAGATCCAAACTCTGCAATAGATCTGTACTAATGAAATCTCACAATTAGGAGACTATTTTACATTTTCAGCCTAAGTTCTCCTATTACGTAGGGGTAGCAGGAGATAATTCAACCTCTGCACATACCGCTTCTACTTAGAAGGCAAGCTCTGTGATGCTAGATATATGACAGTAGTTGGTCTAATTCAAACAAAGTCAGTCTCACAAGGTTCAAAGAAAATCAGAGATAGTTTACCTCGTGGGTTCACAGGGAGGAGCAGCTCATCAGTGAAGGACACCCACTCAGACTGGTGGGAGGCAATGACACTAGTCAGAGATGTCATATTCGCAGCAGGCTACTCATCTTCACTTGGAGATTATAAGGAGGAAGGAGAATGGGAGAGGTACCATGAAGATGAGCCAATAGAGGGAAACACCTCCTTTGCACTTTCTTTTCTTTTCAGGTGCTGTTAAGAAAGGAGTAAATTATGTCTTTTAGAAAATTAAATGGGAGAAATGAGTGCCACCATTTTAATAACACAGAATGTTAAACCAATTTATGTACCACAGGCACAGTACTGTCAAAGTATTGCCACCTTTGAGACAGGAAAGTCACCTGTGTCTAGAGGAGGGCTACACTTGAGCAACTCCTTGATTAAAGTATCTGAGGGTCTTCAAACATCCTCACGTTAAAACAATCACCAAAACCAATGTTTTATTCCTTACTCAGGGAGCCATGCGTTTCATAATGCCATCAAGAGAGGTGATGAGGAGATGCTCCCAGGTTTAGGAAATTTTGATTATGATGTAACTTAATCCCAGTTCCAAGATGTCAGCATGTCCTTGCTCATCTTGCTACTTACAATGTCTGATCCCTCTCAAGAGCAAGCAATAAGCCACATATCTCATTATCAATAACATTTATGTAGCTGGTTCTGGGATTGGGATGGGTTGCCTGTGATTCTCATTATGGTCTGGGTATGAAGAGGTGTCCCCTCAGCTAGCTGTACTTTCAACTCTGCTGCTTGACGGGAACTTCATGTTTCATTTTTAAAAAATAACATCTTAGATCTTGTCTGGAGTTAAGCATGATTTTGCTGCAGCACAGCAAATGCTTTCACAGACACGGCAACTTTAATTCGGGTGCACTGCAACAGGACATACCCCACACAGATTTATAAACCTGCTAGATGGAATGGGGCATGGCAAAGTGCTCTGCTTGTTGGCTAGTAGCTGGGAAGGTCAGGTCCAGGGAGAGAAATTCTCTTTGACAAGCACCCAATGACCGCCTTGGATTTACAGACCACTTCAAAACTCTCAGAGGACTACTGCCTCCTCTTAGGGAAGTGTGTGAATTCTGTCTCCAATTATGTCAAGCGTTGAAGCTTGCTGCTGTGGTATTCAAGTACTTGAAAATGCTAAAACTCAGATCTGGCTATTTTAAAGAGCTTTAAGTGGCATCTCTCGGCCTGCTGTCTCTCACCTAACTAAAGTTTTTTGGGGGTGAAACTTCATGTTGGCATACAAGAACAGATACTTCACTGAGACTTGTCTTTACACTACATTAACAACATTTAGGCCCAAAGAGCAGACTGACATTTAAATGCATTCACTCTTTAAGCATTTTCTGCAGGAAGCAGGTCATTAAGTGGCTTCCAATATGATTACTCTCTTCAGGGCCACAAAGTTATTAATCTGTTGAAGGAAAATAAGAGCTGCGTGAAAGAGCTGAAAACTTCAAAAGTTTGGAAGTCACACACCAGCCTGACACCCAGAGAGAATTCATGGGTCCACGTTCATTGTCTGAACATTAATTTTTTCAAGCAGAATTGAACACTAAATGTACAGTTTCCACAAACACAAAAAAGGATTCCTGGGGACAATCCTGATGGTTAAGTGCAATCTGCCAGAAGACTGATCCCTCTCCGTAGACTTTCCAGAGCCTACGGCCACCCCACAGCCAGTCACCCTGCACACCTTTCCCCTTGTTACACAACCAGTTCCCTGATGCTAGAGGAAGAGCTGCACTTGAGCCCCAGTCCCTTTTCCTCCACTTCCATGGCAGGACGTCTGCCTTCACGCAGTGTGGGCAGATACCTTTGCCTGCCTCGCACAGCATCCATTTTGGGTGCTACTAACAGAAACTACAAAGTTAAACATAGAGGCAAGCTAAGAGAAAGAGAACAATCAGATGTTTAGGGTCACTTGAACACCATATGGAGGTAAGGAGAGGATGACCTTGGTATCTTGCTTTCCTTGTGTGACCAATTAAGCTGTTTGTTTTGGGCTTTTTAAAATATCTGTAACCGAGTCGTCTTTTCCCAAACAACTGAATACCGACCTCTCCTTTCTCCTGCAAAAGTCCTGATGGAAGCATGAAATGGCAGGAAATGAAAAAAGAAAACAGTTTATCTTGCCCTTAACGCACAGAGACTCCAGTAAAGCTCTTTTTTTTTTTTTTCTTTTTTTTTCTTTTTAAATGTTAGGGGGAAAAAGCCAGGAAAGAAGGCAAGAAAATAGACTGTTTCAGCTGTGCAGATACATGGGAAAACTATACCATTACTATAGGATGGAATTGCTCTTTTACCCTACTGCCCTGTGACAAGGCATACTTTTCTAAATCCACTCAGCACCAGATAGCAAAACCTAAATACCTTAAAATGGACAGTGAGCACTATGAGCCCAGAAAAGCATCAGAATACCATGCAGTGCAGCATGAAGTGCATACTCCAGCTATACAGCTTCCCCACGGCTGGAATTTTCAACAGACTTCCCAGTTTGGTAAATAAAGGAGGCTGTGCTGACTTATCAGGGTTATCACAACTTTTAGACAAGCAGCCTGAAAGAGAGGAAAGTCAGCCTGAGTAGATCATAATGTCAAAGATTCTCAGAATAGAGGCACTCTGAGGATGCATATGTTAGGATGAAAAAAAATATTTAAAAGACAGAATTTTGCATTCTCTCAGCTTTCACAAGAAAGCATCAATCTTACCCCCTGACGTAAATGCTTGTACAGCTAACTCCTGTGCAGACTACATGGAAAAGACACAACTTCAACCGCGAATTATTTTTCACCTCTCTTCACTTTCCAAAATCCTCCTTAGAAAAAGCCTATGCCAACCCCACTGTGAATGAAGGAGCTTTAGCCAGCACAATACCAATGCCATTGTGCATTCACTTAACAATGCTGCAACCCGAACTACTACAGAACTACTTGTCTCCAGAGGAACCATTTGACACTGTGGATAAACCTGAACCCTCTCTGTAGCAAAGCAACCAGCACCCGCTATTTAAACACTGCAGTGAATACTCCGCAAGTGAATTTTGGAGCTTTTCTCCCTGTCCTTCAGACTTCTCAAACATCCATGGCTATTCCTAGGGAAATGGATTTCCGAGCCTACAGGACTAAGGGAACAAATGGATCCTCTATACTTGAAGAGACGACAGTTAAAGCAAAAGTTTATGCTGTACAGCCTAAGCAAAAGGAGACAGAAACACATTTCTTGGAACAGATTTCCAGGCCAGGCCAGCATTACACCTCTCTACATGAATGGGATTTGTATCAGTTTAGATTTTGTTACTTCTGGATTTGTGTTACTATGTGCATTAAGGTTTTGGTGTTGAATTGCTTAAAAAAAAAAAAAAGCAGTGAAGTAATTTATCAGATTTTTGGTAAAAAAACTGTGAATCAAAAGTTTGTTTATTACTATGACATGGTAAATACAAGGTAAGGCAGATGTTATACATGCTGACCCCAATGGTCTTACCATCAATTCCAGTGCAGTGATTTGACCATGAGGCAAGAAATCTAAGCTAATCTAAGAAGGTAAAATTTCTGCTTCAGGTGTCCCTTTTTTACAATACAATTTCACAGTGGGACATGTAAATCTGAGTAACAATTGGGTGACAGTATTTCAGCAGATATCATAGAGCTGCAACAAAACTCCTTGCCTTTTTAGTCCCTCTAATGTTTTGATCAACCACATTACATAATCCCTTTTAAAAACTGATGAAGGTTCATCCTAAAATGACAACACTGCTTTGATAACTAGAAACCTTCTCTCATTTAAAATCTATGTAAATTCACAGTTTATAGCCATTTCTTCTTGTGACATGCTTACCTATCTGCCCTTCTGTGCAACTCTGTTCTAGCAACAGATGAAAAGAAATACCATCATCCTTCTCCCTTTATTTTGCTGAGCCAAAACCACGTATTAGAGCAAGTAACATAATCATCTTGTGCCAGAAGTCTCACACCCAGCACCTTGTACAATGAGTCCTCACTTCAGGCGGGACTTTTACACACTACGTGTGTACAAACATCAACAGTAGTAATGGCTCACAGTACTGTTAAGACACTTTAGAAGTACCTGTAATGGAACAGCATTTTGGTAAAGATACCATTCAAAGTATTTAATTAATCATGTGTTTGGACAGCAAACTCAAACATTGTTTCTCAGTACATTTCAACTCCGCCCAAAAGAAACAGCTTAGAATAATTTTAACCACTAAAGGTCATTTCACCAATTGCTTCAAATTCCATATGTATGATGCAGGCTGCAGTAGCCTTTATGCTCACTATCCAGATTTACTAGATTATAGTTACATGGAAAAACAGAAGGAGAAAAACAGAAGGAGAAAAAAATTAGAATAAAAATTGAGAAGATTAAATTCATGTTTTGTTTTGCAAATGTATTATCAATAGCAAGTTTGTGCTAAATTTATAGGCTCTCTAAGTATATTCCCTTATATGGCTGCACCACTGAAAAAATCCCATAATCCATACATGATACTGTTTTTCTTGTTTACATATTCCCTTAAAATCCCAGGGACCTGAACATTAATTGGTTACGGTACTTTGCAACTGGACATTGTAGGAGACCATGGAAGGGAAAACAACTAGGCAAGCTGTTAAATTCCATGTAGCAGAAAAAGAAACTAAGCCAAGGGGACAGTAAAAAAGGAAAGACTCTGACCATGGCTTTTGTTGTAACAATCAAGTTTCACTAACACCAGGAAAGTCTCAAGGAAAACTATGTAATTTTATCTTGACCACGTGTTTGGCAAACCTGTACAGACAAAGCAATTCTAGTAGCATGAACTGAGGAATGACTGCTGCCTTGGGCAAATTTCCAAGTGAGAGAGCGCTCACGGCTTTTCCTCACAACTTGGCCTGTAACAAGCACTGACCATCAGCACATCATGACCTGAATGATAAACAAACTCCAAACTGGAAATCTGTTCTCAAGCACCAAAAAAAAGTCCCATGTACTTCAGGGTGCCACAGCAAAAACAAAACCCAGTGATAAATGACAGGAAAAGAACCCAAAACATGAGAAATCTAATGAAATAAAGGAACTGGATTTGGATTTTATTATTATTACTGAAAAATTCATTGCACCAGCCTCTGCCTAAATGCCTGAGGTAAGATTACCTTATGAATAACTTAGGTGATGACAGAAATAAAGTCATATTTGGTTGTTCGATTATTACATTCTTAATACTCACAATTCTATTTCCTCCATGTATACAGCTCCTCCAGTTTAGAAATAATGCCGAGACAATCTCTGCTGACACCAGGTTTTAGAACTTACAGTTTTACTTACTCTGATTCATATGTGCTATTACACGAGCTCCATGCCTTCAGATGTAGCTTAAGAAGCTCAGTCACTACCTCGTGCATGCAACACTCACTGACATAAAAGCTCTCAGTAAGGAAGAAATAGGGCTCAAAAGGAGCCAAATGGAGATCCCTTGTGAAACTCCTGCAGCCTCTCTGGAAGCAGGGATGGCTTTGCCCATTACAGATTACACCTAAGTGAATGGTAACAAGAGACTTGATAGTGCTCTGTCCTCAGAGCCTGGCCAAATCTGCTTTCTGCCATTACAAGGTAGGTCATTACAACTGTCCCCTGGCAATTTTAGACAGAGATGGAGTGAGGCCAAGTATGGTACTGAAGATGACCAGAGCCATCTGGCATGTTGGATGGCAGAAAAGCGGTGGGGGTCTCCCTGAGCACAGGACCCAGTGCAGCCACACTAATTAACGGCCATACCGAATTATTCAAATAGATATGAAGTGATGTGTCTAAATCCACACTGCAAGTCAGTAGCAGAAGCAGTGTTAAAGCCAAGGTGACCTGGAATGCCCTTATTTTCTCTAGGCCACAAGAACACAACCACCACACACAAATACACATCTCAGCCTTGCTGGGAACTCACATTTCCTGACAGTAAGAGAAGAGAGCCTGTAGGGGATGTGTTGGTAAGAAAGTTGTAAGCATCTCCCTCAGGAATATTTGCGTCAAGGCTAATATCTGAAAGGTCAACAGCTGCTGTTTTCTCTACACCACAATTTACCTGCCACAGAAGCTCCTCTGTTTTCCAGAGACAGAAACACCTAAGATGCTCTCCTGTAGACAATTCCAGTTTAGAAGGCAATGGTCTCTCTCCTGCCAAGGTCATGCCTTAGAAATACTTCATGGGTCCTAGTTGCCTCATAACAAGAGCCAGTCAGACAAGATACTGTCTAGAGGGATTCAAAACCTGATACTGGAGGAAAATTGTACAACCTCTTCCTCTATTCCTTGTACTTCCAAGAACTTGAGAAATGTAGAAAGGCACTATAGAAGTGCAGCAATACAGAAAAAGAATGGGAAGCTAATTTTTTTTTAACAATTAGAAATGTATAACAGGCAGAAACCAAGGGAGTATGCCAGACAAAATGTTTGGCAGTGACAGTTCACATCCTCAGTCACATCAGGAAGGTAGAAGCTCTACATTTCAGGACTTTAAATATAGTTTGCTGCGGGTCCGCGATGCATTCAAAGTGTAACTGAAGCCTCCAGTCATGTAATTGCATTAAAACTTGAAGGATAATTTCCCAAACTGCCAGCCTTCCAACTCAAAGTAGAATTTGAGGCAAAGACCAATTAAATGCTTCTCTTACCACAACAGTGCTTTAAAACTAGTCTGGGAAAAGATCACAAGAGAGAGGCAACATGCCAATTTGTTAGCAGAACATTTGCATCTCTAAAATCTGGGATTTTTTTTTCCAGTCAGTATTGCACAACTAGGGGAAAAAAAACCCAAAACATTAATTTAAGGGTTTGACTTCCCAAGGGCTAGACTAATTCAGAATCACTTTACAGACCAACTTTTGCTTTGTTCAATGAAATTCTGTTGGTAATAACAGTACACAACAAGAAATCTAAATGCAGTAAGGGGCAAGAGGTTGGTACCATTCCCTTAGGAGAGGGCGGGTGCACGGCCCTTACCACTCTTCCTTGTCTTCTCAAGGCCTCCACAAGGCAAAACTCCAAAGCAGCACCCCGATCCCATTACACATGTCAGGTGTCACAGACTTTGTCTGCTTCAGTATGGTGAATTTGCACTAGTCACAACTATTGCACAATGTAATGCTATAATAAATGACGTTCCAATCCATAGCATGGGGAGGGAACTGGGTTTAAAAACTGTTTCTTCTTTCACACCTGAGAAAGTGAATCATAGAAGAAACACATTTTTCAGAAGAAAGCTCCCACTGAGCACCCTGGTTTGCACATCTGATATTGATGCTTTCATATGTTCTTGTCTAAATTGTGCACAGACAAGATAGCCAGATGTATTCCATTTACCAAACCCTGCAAAAGCTATTGTACTTTACTTGCTGTTACAATGATTATGAAGGTGTGGTTTTTAAGTTATGTCATGGATGTAAAAAGGGTAATGTTCTACAATTAATGGCCCTTGAATCAACTATGTCATTGCAGCTTGACATCACTGAAGACAGTCATCAAGAGGTGAACAGAGGTCTCAAAACCCTGTCTGTACCCATCTTTTTTCTAAACTGGGACTAATGATAAAACAAACAGGGAAGAGAGTAAGCAATTGTAAATTGACTGGAATATTGTGCTGTGTGATGAACACTCTTCTAGTAAACACGCATCCTGACTTCTATGAAATGTCATCCTGTTCTGCCAGGTACTAACACATTCCAGCATTGCCTATACGCCTTGCGACAAATTACTGCTTTACCAGCATTCACTGTACAACTCAAAACTTGATCCTGCCTCCATTAGTAAAAGGAGAGCCAGCATAATTCTTCCTCTGCCTCCGGACTGGTTTCAATTGCACAAATGAAATCAGGGCTTTATCTTCTGAATTACAACTAAGCTCATGCTAGACGTTAGGTGAAAAATCTTCACTGAAAATGGTGGGTATAATTAGTTGCCATCAATCAGCATCAGTTACTCATTTTGGACTAAGAAAGCTGGGGGAAGAAAAAACAAAACAAAACAAAAAAGAAAGCAAGCACTCAAGCCCTCAAACACTGGCCACATTCAAGGCAAGGGAGAAATGGGATTCTGTAGACAGATGCTTCACTGGAGGCTGTATGCCTACAGAAAGGATGAGCATTCATCTAGCTGAGCTGTGAGTATGCACAGAATGGGAGAACAGATTCAGAGTGAGGGAAAAACACAGAATCCAACTGTGAAAGCATCAGGAAGACAAGGACCACTGAGGAAGTGATGCAGCCCTGAAAGCAAGCAAAGAAGCTTTCCTGTGCTGAATGTCGGCTGGAAAGGGAGATGAGGAACACTGAGTGAAAAAGCCATCTTCTGCTCAAGTCTTCTGTATTTCCTTGTAACTAACAACTATATAAATACAGAAAACTAACTTCTATATAACTGTACTTTTATGTAACTTTTTATAACTCCTAAGCTTATCAGCAGCACCTTTCCAAGGAAAGAAGTTTTAAAAGGGATTTTCACTGTAAGGGAAATCCTTTTTGATTGTTATATATAAAAGGCAACCTTAAAATGTGAGGCTGTCTCCCAGTTTAAGGAAGTCCTGCTTGATTATTTAAAGCCTGACAAAAAACAGTACTCTGGAAGAGGTACCACAGGGAACAAGCCTGCTCCAGCAGAAAATTCCTTGGATGATCCAACTGCTCTTTCCTTGTTTACAGTGTCGGGAGAGTCAACTGAGATTATGCAACTTCATGTGATGCCAGGACACTGCAGCCCTTCAGGGCAACCCACAAATATCACGTTTGTTGTCACTCTCTATTTTAGACACTCTAAATATAGGCCTATTAGACTTGATGGTGCTGTTTGTTTAGCATGACTACTCCTGTTTCAAGAGAATGAAAAGTAACTCTAGGAAAAAAACATGCCTCAGCAAAGATGGAATTTAAAGGGACTCAGTATTTTATACACTATTCCAAAAAACTATATATGAAGTAGAAACAAAGATCTTGACAAGTCAAATTCATAAACAGTACAAAATAGTGTGTTTGCAACACTACTGTCTAATACATTTGTGTCTAATTGTACTAGTCCAATTGTCAAAACATGAAATAAAAATGGACAGTGAACTAGCATGATGTAGAACAGAACATATGAGAAAATCCTTCATTTTTTGTTGTTTGGGTTTAGGTTTATTGGGTTTTTTGTTTGTTTTGTTTTTACTAACACACACTAATAACTGGCGCTAGTAAAAATAAAGCATGTTTCAGGGGAGAAAAAAAGAACCTGTTTTGTAGTATCTCTGTCAGCAGGCCCATATCTAAAGAGCAGGGTTAGTAAGATGACAGTAGAGATAATATCCATTCCTGAGTGTTGCTTATTCATCCCTGGAAGTTCACAGGGAACAGAACACAAGAGGTGGCTTTCCTCTGGTGCAAAGGGGTAGAGCCCTTTGCTGAAAATGAAGTCCAGAATACTCTGCTTTCTAACTACTAATGCTTTGGCATTGTCTGGTTCAGCAAGCAGCAGCTGCTCATCTTTATGGTACTACCTCTCTGATAGCCAGCTGTGCCTGTGAGACAGCAGGCAACCCTGTGCATTCCAGAAGAGGAATTAAAGATACGTTGCCATCTATCTACATGAGATTGTGTAAGTGCTGCAGGGGTAAACGGCGAGAGGCGGACTCCTGTGGCATATGGAGGCAGCAAATCACTCATACTTTATTACACTTGGTATTTTGCTGAGGAAGCTACAAGACGAGCCATTGCAAGTTTGAGTATCAACAGCAAAAAGCATCAAATAGTCAACATGAATACTACCGTATGGCTTCCACAAGATACTCATCTTTTAATCTGACACAAATGCCCCGTTATGAAGCATTCAGGGTGCTGACAAATATGCAGTATTATACATTGAAATTCATATGAATCAGCTCCCACAGTGTGGCACAGTTCTTGGAATGGCTCAAACAGCCAGTCATTGCACCAATGCCTTTGTGAGGCTATCAACCAGCAGATCATAAAACAGAACAATTAAGAATAATAAAAAAAGACATAGTGGCTAATCACTCAATGGTTGGGGCAGTATTGTCAAAGTAAACTGGCAAAACTGGAATAGCAGGGAGCACTGCACTTCGGGTACACTGACAGAGCTCTGCAGACACCCTGGGGAGAAGGTTCCCCATTCCTCAAACAGTTTGGTTTGCTGGGGAAGCTTCTGCTATGGCAGCTCCTCATATGCCTGGCTTCAGCCAGTGGTACACAAGCACCGTAGGTATAGGTACTTGCACACAGTACACAGAACCTAAAACTAAACAAGCTGCTATTTATAAGTGCATGAAAAAAATCTCCAGTTTCCACAAAGAAATAGGAATGTGATCTGATCTTTCAAAATGCTACATCAAAAATGATATAGAACAATTTAGCTGGCTACATCAAATCAATACTCTAAAAAAAAAAATAAAAGAGAGAAAAGAAAGAAAGAAAAAAAGAAAAACCTACAGTGAGACATTTCACTATTCTTTCCTTCTGGGACAACTAAGACTTCAGTTCCAAATAGCAGACATTTGTTTTATCATTAAATTGTGTAAAGCTGAACTGCATTAGGTGACCAGCCATTCTATATACCTAGAAGTATGCTCTACTTACCTACACTTTCAAATTATGCATGCGGAAACTAAAAGAGTAAGATGAAAGTCACACGGTAAGACAAGTGAAGTCATGAACATACTCAGCTCTCAACTAGAGTTGACTAATGCAATATCTTGCCTCCCAAGTTTTTAGACAAGAATTTAATTCATGTTACATTTCTGGGTGCTGTCAGACATTGCACAACCCAAAGGTAATTTTCTTTAAAGAAAGACATCTGGTCTGATTTATGCATGACCTGTTTTGTGTTATCCATGTGCTTTAGTAGAACAACGGTACAAAAAAAACCCAAAACACCAAAACACAAAACCAAAACCTACCAAAAATCCCCAACCTCAACCCTCCCTTCCCACCCAAGCCCCCAGAAGTTTAAGACAGGGTTACTGTTGCCTTGAAGACTCTGGATGCCAGTCAGGAAAATAAAGCAGAAAGAACTTTATGAAGACTTCACTCACTTCATCGAAAAATCAATAATAAAGCACCGCAGACATGGAGATGGATACTGCACACTCAGGTAATACTGGCAAGGCCTTTTTTCATTAAAAGGTTTGGAATCTGAATATCCTCCTCTATGCAAGCCCTCTTAGACTAACACTACCAGCAGTGCTGCGTGTTTGACAGCATGGCTGCTTAACTGAGCCTGCTCTGGAAATGGAAGTAATGCAGTCAGGTCACCCCACCTTCCCACCCAACCTCATGTAGCCATAAGTGACCATGGTTATTCTGCTCCTCAGCCCACAATGCGTCTCAGTTGCACAGCATTTTGGTATGTGGAAATACCAGTTCACAGCAATGATAATGCAGCATTACAGTTCTCTCGCCAGCTCTGGGGAAGTTGGGTCCAGCTAACCTTTGGCAAAGACTGCTTTACACAGTGGACAACTTTTGGAAATGAGACGTAGACAAGTAGATTTTAAAATATTTTGAGATGTTTATCTCCCTCTTTCATAAAGGCACAGACCTACAAAGGGACTGGGACTCTGTTTCTGTTACCAAGACTGGCAGTGACTCAACGCGGCACAGTTGAAAATTTGACACCAGCATAATTCACACAAAAGCATGTTACAAACTACTGAAAACTGGCAGAATTAAAAGAATTTCAGGTTCTTTCAAGACAAACTTCCTGAAAAGAAGGGATTATCATCTGAACATTAGTGCCTCTTTCTGTGTCACTGAAGAGTTTAATGCAGCTGCTTGGAGCTGCAGCTCCCAAGGTCTGCGGCCACCCTCAATCACTTTTAGCTCCAAGCATATTCCTATCAATAGCCTGGTTTGAATACAGGGAGAATCTGCAATCTTTTCTGGAAAAGAAACAAATGCTGGCACCAAACTCTGAGCACAAATGTAGTGTGGTAAAACTAATCCAGCTGCCTCCATTCAGAGAGACTAGGACAATTAAATTGCAGAGGTCAGAGATGAGTTATTTAGGACAGGAAAGCCCAGATCTGCCCAATCTACTATACCTCATTGTTATCCCCTTCAGGGACGTTTGAGATTCTGGCAGTGAATACCCCCAAAAAGTCCATGCACCAATCAGCTAAGATCTTACTCCTCATGCTGAACTCACATACCTTATAATTTGGAATGAGATTCAGGAACACGCACCTGATGTTTCCACCAAATACAATTTTTATATATGGGATATAATTTTTAGCCAGGTAAATATTTGAACTGCAGTGAATTGGAAACAACATAGCAAGGATCAGAGAGAAAGGAGCATTTCTGCTGGCAAGTTTCTGTCCCAGGAGCAGCCAGCAATTAAACAGCAACTAATCATTAAACTTCATAGGCGAAATTCTTCCCTACAGCTGCTCCATTAAAACTACTTTATTAGAAAATAAACTGGCCTTGTGCTGTGGAGCTTGACCAGCTCAAGTTTCAGTTATGCAGCTAGTAATACTTTTTCGCTTTGAAAATGCTTAGTAGTGCTTTTTCCGTGCAGTTCCATCACCCACACAACCACAAAACCACGATGTAGTTCTGCAAAATGGTACCTTATATTCACAAGAGGCCCCTGGTTCAGATAGCAAGAGAACAAAATTACTATATCATATACTCAACCCCACTTTCAAAAGTAAATTAAAGATAATTCTTTCATTTCATTTCACAGCTGGCAAACCCAAAAGCCCACAGAGAGAATTCATTTCTATAAATATTCATGTCTATAAATGTCAACTAAAACTTGGCCTAAAAGAGCACAATGAAACAAGAAACACAGCTCAGCAGAAAGACACCCTTTCTCTCCAGCTCACCGGGCAGGTCTGCTGCCCTTGGGCCAGGTGCTCCGCTTTGAATCTCAGCTCCAGAGCGCACTGCCTGCTCTTTGAATATTAGGATAGTTTTGTACTAACAGAGCACCTTCATAGGATCCTGAAGCGTACCGGTCAGTTCTGTCCCCTGTTTCAAGTCGAAGGAATTACGCCGAGACATTTAGTTCAGTTACCTTAATAACACAAGATGAATCACATCTCATTTAACTCCGGATGCCCAGTTAGACATCTGAGATAGTCACCTGATGTTCTGTTTATAGTCAACGAAAGGAACACAACACCTCCAGAGGATCCTTCATCTGATCTATTTTCAAACAAGGTAAATCCCCGTCCAGAAAGACTATGGCAACTAACTTAGGCTCGCATGTCTTTTTCACACCTAAATTAAGGCAACTGAATCACAGCCAATAATGACGTTGTGCCAATACTGTTTCCCCTTTCACGGATATGCTGTGTTAGTGCAGATCCTCCTCTCTTCCAGGCAGTCTTAACTAATTCCGTAAACTCTACAGCACACCCTCCTGACTACACCGGGCTTCTATGCAGGTATTTACTGTTGTTATTAAATAACCTACACACACACACATTTTCAGGTTATTTTCCCATGCTGCTTTTTGGCTCCCTCCTTCATTACTTCTAGGGCTGCTATTTGTTTCTTTCAGGACTCTTTACTAGGAGTTTCTCTTAGTTCTGTCTTCCAGAGGGAAACATGTGCAACATAGTTTAACAACCATATTCAATATTCAAGATAAATGGCTTTATAGAATAAAACATATCAGTAGGATAGCAATCTGTGTATACCACCTTCCCCATCACTATCAAACACAGAACAACTGCCTTACCCTGCAAAGCAAGAACAAGAGGCACTTTAGCAGTGGTTTGTTACTCAGAGACTTATTTCATATGAATGCCCCTGAGCGATACAAGATGAAATCATCAAGTCCTGATTTGAAGTAATGGCACAACTAATCAGGACGTTCCTACAGCATGACCTCTTCCAACAAATAAAAACGTAAACTTCAAGAAAGTCTTATGCATATTACTAGACATATCACTGCAGTAGACTGATAAACCTTAATATATCACTGCTGAGAAAGTATTTTCAACATTTTAGGAAATATTTACTGTCAGAAAAGTACCTATTGAAGGATTTTCGGGATGGCTGAGGACAAAACCTCTTTAACTTTATGGCTCTCTTTCACCAACTATATCTCTACAGAACTGCTGTTTAAGAATCTTCTACATTTCAGTAACCTACTTCCTTTAAGTGTATTTTCTATTAATAAAGCACTATTTGTTTCTATAGTTATCTAAGGGACACATGCATTGACGTCTTCTCTGAACTTTTTTAACATTACGCTATGATGTTTATATTTTCCTTTGTATTTTTTCCTGTAAATATTTACTGATTATTATGTCACATTTAAAAAATTGGTAACAAGTTAGTCAAGATGCTACATCCCAAGTTTAGACCAGCAAGCAGTGTAAAACTTTACCAATAGGAGCTGAGCTGTAGGGTGAAATACTTGGCATTAAGGGCATAGCTTTCACACTACTTTTTTGTGGCTTTTACTTCCAATTATCTACAATCTGATCCTGTAGACTGAATTTGCATTAGCACTTGGAGTACATTGAATGAGCTCCTGGCGTTCTTCTGACTCAGTTTTATCCCAAACAAAATCAGTTTATGTGCTCTAAGATGCAAACTGAAGTGCAGTAAGTGCAGATGATCAGGACATTCATTTCAGAAGTGCATTCCTTTTCTAACTAGTGCACTAATGTATTTGCAGCTGTAGTTTTTCAGAAAAGAAGAGAATCCTGTAACTCTGCTGCTTGACTCCTGGTATCTCCACAGGACTACATTTTCTCAGCTTTTTCAATCTCCGTCTCTGAAATTTTACACCCTTAAGAAACAGGGTGTAAACACCTATGGAACACCATTCACCTTATTTGCACATTTAAAAGATAGTGAAAATTGACCACAGAAGTCAACAGGGGATTCATAATCCCTACCTGGGAAGTAATCTTACCCATATAGGCGCCTTCAGTTGGATTTCTGGACCTGTTTAAGGTCCTGGCAAAACTTTCATCTTCTACAAGGAGCAAAGATTTAACCCCTAATGTTTCCAGATGTACGAGCTGAGCTGCAAGGCTTCTAGTCCTGTTTCCTAGGACTCAAATTCATCTGGTCACAATTACAGCCATAGTCCTGAAGACAACACATGCTCATACCCAACGCGTACAAAGACAGGCATTCCTTCCTTGAGGTTAACCACTTGTGAAGTTATTACATCCATTAGCAGAACCCGCAATCCTTTAAGAAACCATCCAGCATGGTTAGACTCCAAAGAAAATGTATTAAGAAATCAGTGGACAAAAAAAATCTGGTTTTGCCACTGAGTACTTCATGGATATTTTTTTTTTTTGCTAATGCAACTACTAATTCAGACAAATTGCCCAAGAATTGCCTTATGAAGGCTCTCCTTTCCTAGCTGACTGCAGAGTGAGCGTAAATGATTAGCTTAGATACATCCAGCTTTCAGATGGCCAAGATTACATTAGAAGATTGCCACCACCACATGAATCCTAATAGCGCTATAGCTTATTTCCTTATGATTTTTTTTTAGCTTTCCAACTTTCAAAGAGAAAGCTAACATTGTTGCAAAACTTCCGATGCTAAAACCTTTACTTTCAGTCTGCCCTTAAGAACAGGGCTTTTCAACAATTCAAAATTCACTTATTCTGTTAGTTTATCGGCAAAGATCACGACAGGTGCTTTGCACAAAGCCTCAGTGCAATACTTGGGTTAAAAGCTGCATGAAGAAAGGGTACTACCAGGACCAGAGTGTCAGAGCAGGAGAATCCACAAGCCATGATTTTGTAGCTGATGCCACCTTGGCAAATGCCTCATTGACTGGAAAAGTCATCACTTCTACAACGCGGGCAACAAAAGCGTCACAGAGCAGAACATCTTGAGAGATTTGGAACACACATAGATACCATTTCTCATCTTCATTTGCTGATGCCAGACTTAAGATAGCTGAAAATTAAGGACTCTATAAACATGAGTATTGAGCCCACTCAGAATATGGTTTTAAGCTCCACGCAGTCTGGGTTTCTCAACCAGGGAACAGTACCAGCTGCCAGTTCTTAACCAGATAGCTGGCAAGGCAGCACAAACAAGGACTCGAGATGGGGAGTTGGCCACTATCAAGATGTAGCTGTTGCTTTTTCGCTTTGCATCCCTTGGACTGTTATCTAAACCAACAACACGGCAGAGTATTAATTATGCCACTGATGTAACAAGGGATCCAAGAAACTCGTGTAAATGAGAGATCTGAAGTTAAAGCCAAGGTATTCTGTCAAGAGAATGATAAGAGCGTACAGCTAGTCAGAACTGAGATACAGTGCAACATGTGAGAAAAAATACGCATAATCCCATGTAATACATCTCACTAGAGATGGGGGAAACC
>NW_009615509.1:27598-28883 GCF_000690535.1 Cariama cristata
AGCTTCTTTGTGATAACACAAGCTTTGTTTACTAACATAAACCTGTTTATCTGGAAAATATTTAGGTAAAGCCCAGAGCTCACTTGTCTGTGTAACACAAGGTATGTTTCAGTCATCTCAGCAGAGAATAGAAAAAAAGAAATCAAAGTCACATGCCACAATTACTGAACACAAGCATTTTGGAATAAACCAGTAGTTTGAAATTTACCTGCCCAAACTAGTAAGTTTACAAAATGCACATTTCACAGAAGACAAGAATGATTCATAGCTGATTCACAAGTAAAGAAATACCAACATTTGACAAATTTTTGCCTTCACAATACTAAAAATTGCCCTCAAACCAATACTGTGACGTTATTCTAAGGACAATTCCCAGCAAAAGGCACAACTGAGTATGGGAAGATGTGAGCTGTAAAGCGTTGCCTGACCTAGTCAAGCTGTTGAGCATTTTTTTAAACTTGTTTCTCTCTGGAAAACTGAAGTGTCAGAAAGGATTAAACCATGGGGGGAAAAAAAAAATATCAGAAAAGTTGAGTCTGATTACTTCCAGTTAGTCAACAAAACAATTAACAAAAGAAAAGTGGAGCTGCAGTACAGAAAGCATATTTAACACATGAACTAGGGAAATGTACAGGCAAGAGGCTGTCTGGGCGTATATCAACATAAAAATCCACTTTGCATAGAAATATGTAATTTGAGCTTTTTTAACCTGTAATTTACATAGCGTGTTCAAACGAGACGACAGAAAGATGAGTGGTGGTTTCTCTTTGCCTTGCAATATCTTAACCACAGAAAAACATTTCAAAAGCAGCACAATTCAGTAGACGCAAGAAAGGAAAAATCCAAAACATGAGTAATTGCAGAGAGCAGCTGAGGGGTAGGTGGATACAAGCAGCTTCCACATGCTGCCGTTAATGACTCATTAACCCTTCTGCAGACGCAGAGTAATAAACTGCTAGCACTTACACAGAAACACAGCCTGCATTATCACAAATAATAGAGGAGAACACTCATGTGGGAGAAGATGGCAGGGGGGGTTGCTAGGCTGTCTATCATAAACAGTGTTCATGGTAAACAACCACGAAGGAGGTGTACGGGCCAAGGTGGAGCAGGCTGAAACACGGGCCAGACGCTCACGGCTGGGAGCGGTGCCCTGAGCCCCCGCCAGGGAAAGGGGCTGGAGCGCGGAGGGGAAACTTCAGCTCCCTCAGGGCGGGCGGCGGCGGGCGGCCCCTCCTCCGAGTCGCAGAGAGGGTAAAGCAGCACCGAATACACCGAGGGGAAG
>NW_009615510.1:0-3498 GCF_000690535.1 Cariama cristata
ACACTTTATGCATTAGTTCATTAGGCCGGAAATACTCATTTGATATCAATCTGCTACAACTGAAAATGCACTCCAGATAGTAAAATTAAAGTTTCCTTTTTTTTTTTTTGGCATACAAACAATCCAAAATTTTTATGCCTCTCCAAAATACATAGTAGCACAAACTCATAATAAATACTCAAATCTCTAGCATTCCCCAAACTGGAACATTCACACAACAGTCAAATGTATCATCCAGTGCATAGAGCCAATTACTAGTAACAAGACAGCAATTTAAAAATAATTTAACACTCTCTAAACTGCTATGTTTCTCAGCATCCATCTTTATGGTTGTCATCACCATTAGTTTTATTTGTTCTATTCGCATTTTAAAATCATGCTGAGATACAATATACTACTATCTTAATAATCATTCTTTTAACTGAGCCTATATGAAGTGTTTCGATTGAGATGGAACTTTGTTGCTCATTAGTATTGCAAACATCTCACATCAAGGATTCCAAACTCAACAATAAACTAGAATGTTAATTAAAATGTTTTTCACCATACTGCAAAATAGTTTTCCTGATTTCAACAAACAACTGGAGAGATTACACAATACACTAATCATGCATGGTCATCTCCAATTTCTGAATCTGTGTGTCTTAGAAAAACTCTAACCATTTTCACAGCTCTAATGCTTTAATGTAAATGCACAACTAGTACACAAATACTGAGGTGAAATCAGACATATAAAATCATGGAGAAAATACTGAATAAAGGTGTTTTTCTCAGGATGTAACTTAGGATTCCTAATACTAATGTAGGGTAACAGCATACCAAATCTAATTCAAATAAACTACTTGCAGCTGAAACAGTAAACTGTTTCCAGCCACATGAATGTAATAGGATGAGCTGGACTACTACCTTCTGTGTCAGCTAGTATTAAATGTGGCTTTACTGGAAATGGGTTTTCATATACTGTCCTTAAGGTTTAAAGTCAAAAGATAAACTCATAAATTGCACATTTAAGCACTATATAAAATGTTTCCACTCAAAAAAGTTAAAGCAATGACAGCTACTGAAAAGTGTTCTTCATATGGCAACAGTGATTATGAAAGCCTGCTGAAATATTAACAAGAAAGCCTTCAGTAACACCTTTTTGCAGATGTTTGATACAATATAATAGAGATGATAAACCACAGCTCATACAAAGCCCACAAGAAAACTGCACACACCAGAAAGCATGCTGTACACCAAAAAATAACTTTATGTAACCGGTGGTACTTTGTTGTTAACTTGCCATGCTAACTCTATATTCTTCTACCTTCCTCATAAAATAGAAGTTAATACTAAGCAGAAGATAGAAACTAATGCTGTTGAAGCAATTGGATTAATTGTAACCCTAAAAAGGTAAAAGATTATGAAGAAAAATAACATAAGAAGATAGTCTAAACAAATTAAAAATTGAGCAAGTAAATTGTTAGGAACTTCTAGCAAGCGAAGATAAAAAGAAATTGTTTTCAGGAAAAAGAAAAGCAGAATCTCATGGCAAAAAACTGCTTAATATGTTAGGTTGCCGTTTCCTGGTATAAACTTATATTGCATTAGCTTGTTTAGTGGGAGAGAATATTGAAAGATAAAGGATCCAACTTCAAGCAAAGCCTCAAACCCTTTACTTATGACAAAAATATACCGATTTTTATTTAGATTTTTCAAGTGCCCTCATCAGCTCTCTACAAAAATACAGTAACATCTAAAAAAAGAGAAAGATTTCTTGCAAAGAGGTTAAACTGCATACTGTACTACTTTGAGATAACTGAAATCAACTGGAAACAAATGAAAAATTTGCAAAGTGCTCTTGAAGAAATGCTTTAAGATTCACTACCTTACTTAAAAAAAACCCTTTACACCATATGAAACATTGTTTTACGTTGATTGCTCTAGGATGGATGCAGCCTGCAAGTGTTCTGTCTTTCCTTTGTATTTCATTATTGTGACCAGTAACAAGACAAAAATTTACAGAAGTGTAAAAATATGCATCACTCATTCCTCAACGTTTAACAAACAAAACATATAACCAGAACTGAAGAGAAAGTATTCCACAACAAACATACGGTGAAATCATTTACTGAAATGTCACCTATAAATCCAATGAAATTATTAACAAGTTCGAGAGTACACTGTATGGAGTAAGAGAAATTAAAAACACAAGAAAGGATAGGAACAAACGACATTACGAAAAGCTATGCAGTCTTCCTAAGAGAATAACTGGTAGCAGTCCTAGAAGTATCACAGGCAACATCCAAACAACTGTCAGATTAACTGGAGATACAGGAGCATGATCGTCTTCCCACAAATGAATAGAAATCAGCAAAAAATTAAGCCTCTTCTCCAATGACCTAATGAAGGAAAAACAGTCATGAAAGCCACAAGCTTCAGGTCTGACTTACAGTCTGATTATGTCTGCGTGATAAAAGTTTGAAATGCTAAGTACAAAGTACTACACATAGTCTATCAAGATCATAAGAAACATTTACATATAAGGTCTTTGTTAGAAATTCACTGCTCTCAGTTTCCCAGCATCCAGTATAGATAAACTAATAGCAGTACTCCCACCTAAGGTCTGTCTAAAGATGAAAGAACAGCTCTCCTTTCAGATTTAAAACTCAAAGTTGAAATTTGTGTTTGAAGCACTGATAGTCTATTGTATCTCACTGTTGAAAAAAAGCATGAATGCTGGCCATTCAGTAGTATGATCTTCAGTTGATTATATAGTTTCTCAAAAATTGCAAGGCATTTTATACAAATGATGTCAAGATGCATTCATCACCCAGCCCACAATTGCAGCCTTGCAGTATAAACCAGAGAGAACATGGAAAAATGTTTTTATCTAAGAATCATTAAGCATAAATACCACTAGTATCTCATTTTTAAGACTTTATTTTAAACCTCTAAGAAAATGACTGCAGTCCAACTATTGAAATCTCAGTGAAACTAAATGACATCTCCTCAGAATCAAAGTAATCAAAAGTCACTGGGTGCTAAACCATCCAAGCACAAAGAGCAGCTAGCACACTCAGCCTGTCATTGTCTTTGTTTGCATCTACTAAGGCCTTAACACACAGAGCCAGTTCCTGGTTTTACAAGACTCCAATTCCAACTTGCTGATTGGATGTTTCTTCCGGTAAAAACTTTAACTTACTTACACACAGCTACTCCTACCTCCCAATTTCCCTCTCAGGAATGCAGAAGATAAAGCTGAAACTCGGGGAATCACACCTGTATCTCTGACGTGCTAGGCTAGCGTGCCAGGAACTGCAACATTGCTCCTGGAAAGAGATAGTCATCATTACACTTCCTAGCACCTGTACCAAAGTAAAAATTATTCCTAAAAAGCCATTTTAGAAAGAAGTTGCCCTTGTTATTAGAGAAAGATCAGTCAGGAAAAAAAACTACTTAATATTAACGGAGCCTCAAACTCTGGGAGATACGTTTAAAAACCTAGGTTATATGAAT
>NW_009615510.1:3529-14648 GCF_000690535.1 Cariama cristata
GGAACAAGAACCCAAGGAACACAAAAGGCCTCGCAGCTTTTACAAAACAAAGAGGCAATCAAGCTAAACCAAAATAAATAACCCACAAACCCTATTTCCTTAGTCTCAACCTAAAGACTCAATCAGACCACACAACTCTTGCTACAGGAATAAATATTTGAGTATCATGCAAAGAGTCAGGATACTTCACAAAATTGCTTGGCTTCCCTCACATGGTGACATTTCTATTTAAGTGTCATGGAACTGTATAGTCTGCATTCCTCTCGCATTACTTACAAAGTAGCAAAATCCCAGGCATTTGGATTTTACTGATAAGTTACTATTTATTTTCAAGAAACTAATTTTTCCTGTTTTAAACATGCCATCTTCTTAGGTATGAGATCTAATCAGATACTCCAGTCTGTTTTTTCCCATTTTATTACAACATGCTGAAGAACCTTTCAACACAAGTTCATCCTTTTCTTCCCTTCCTTCAAACAAATTTGTAACACCTTCTTGACCATATTGCACAGATCTCAAATGTCATCATCTATTGTTTAGCAAATTTCCCAGATAATAAAAAACATAGGTATTAAGATAAAACTTCTACTTAGATTAATTCTAAATAATTTGAGAGTAAAATTTTCACTACTCATAAAACCAAGTACTGACCTATATCCTTGTTCTACTAAATCCCAGTTTACAGCAGTCAAAGCTCATAAGCCTGAAAAGAGTTCCCATTAAATAATCAAAGAAAATAACAAAACATCAGTAATTTTTGCTGATTTAAATAACGCAGTACAGCAACTACAATCTACAGGTAGAGCCAGGAAGTTTAGAGGCAAAGTGGTAACTCAGGATATACTGCACATTTTACCACAGAAACACACTGGAGGGGCAGAGCAGGGTGAAAAAAAGAAGACTGTCCTGTAAGATTAGCTTGAAGAATGCATTAGTACTGCAATCGGCTTTACAATTATTCCCTCTCTTTAAAAAGTCTGCTCTGAGAAGTTCCCAGTATACAATACCTACTTCTCAAGCACATTAATGAGTTTCACTGGGCCTGTTGAGACCTCTGCTCATAAAATGAACAAGTATTGGTAAAATTAAATATATAGGCAAATACCTGCACTACTACAGTCTAAATAAAAGTAGATCTAAGGGGGATGAGGGAACCCATACTTGACTCTTCAGAACAAAATTGCTTTATCAGTCCTTATTAATGGACCTTCACACAGTTTTCCATTCACTAACTGGGAATTTGAACTTATTTTCAGAGAAAAACTAAGATAAAACATGTTTCATTAAAACGCAGATAATGTGCGTCATCTCTTATCGGCTACTGCACTTCATTGCTTTGTACCTTTTATAAACTAGGGTCTAAGCTTTTAATTTTTCTTTCACCTGAACATTTGACTTCTTTCCTGAATCGCAAATCTATGTTCTGTCCTAAGACTTGATAACAATTTCTACAGCATTTTTTTGAAAATCAGGCTTTCTAACCATTCTAATAACTGCAATCTTTATCCATCCTCTACTCATCTCATTTCTCAATTACAGCAACACCCTCTTCTCTAGTACTGAAAGATTACCATTTCACCTGCATATGTTTCTTGAGTGTTATCTCTCCCTGACTCTTTGCATCCTTCTCTATTACATCAAACATTAGCTGCTTAACTTCCCTTTCAAGGACATTGCTGGCTGATTCCAGCTCTATTACCTCATTATACCAAAGGATTACTCTTTGCTTTTCATGAGACTTCAACGGTCCCTTGTACATTTCAACAAGTATGTCCTGCATTCTCTTCCGTTGCTTATGTGCTAATCCCCTGTAAACATGACAAAAAAGGTCCACCCCATTGCTACCCTTTGCTTGCAAGGCTTACCAAAAGAAACAATTTGGATGCTGCAGTTGAGATCACTGCCCATCATGCTGAAAAACACCGGGTTTTGCACAACTTTGTCATTTGGTATGATCAGTAAATGACCCATCTTCTGCTGGAATTGAAAGTTAACTGAATTGGGGAGGGTCTTTATACTCTGCGTGTGTGTAGAACACAGCACAACACAAGCCCGCTATGTGACAAATGGTTCTAGGCACTAAATAAATACAAACATAAAATACACTCCAACCATTGATTACAGATGTCAAATGCCCTCAACATTCCTCTAATCATGACTGACTGCATATACACAGGGGCAAAAATTGCAGGACAATTAGATGTCATAACAGATAGCTAAAGCAGGAACAATTTATCCACGTATTATGGGGGGGGAAGTGTTGGGTATTGGAAACATTACTGTGAGAAACATTCACCTATGTAGTTTTTGAGAGAGGAAAAAGTTTGTGAAGCAAAGGCTGATTTCAGCGCTGGGTGCATGGGAGATCACCTCCGTGATCCTCCTGCATGCACACTGGTTAGTCTAACTTCCACAAATTTACTTAGGACAGTCATTCATATTCATGTCATTTCTCAGAAGTCTTATACATATTTAAATGATTTCCCCGACGTTATTTACATCCATACCCCCCCTCTTGTGTCTGCGCACTGTTCTCTAGGGGTCTTGTTTGAGGGTCGTGGGGTGAAGGCTTAAAGTCTTCCTCTCCGTTGAACTTATTCCGGCGCCTGGGCTCTATTGTTTCAGCTACATTGCAAACCCAAGTTGATAGTTAATCCTCTCTTTCTTCCATATAAGGGCAGGAAGGTGACATCCAGGTAGAGACTAATCATGGCTAAGATAAGTGGTGTCAGCCAAAGCAACTTAACCCTATACCCGAATACACATTACCCTGGTCTCCGTCCCCATACCTGGGTACCTGGAAACTTACATTCTTTCTGATCACCGGTCTACTATGACTTAAGCAAAACTACAATATTATTTGTCACAATTACAGTTTCCTCAATCAGAATACTCTGCTGCAGAGAAAACCAACTGCATCGTAGCACAGGTAGTGTCTTGGGTTCACACAATTATTTTCCTCCTCAGAGCCACAAGAAAACCCTACGCCACCGAGAGCAAATGCTTATTTGAAAACATTATTAGAAAAGTAAAACATTATTTACCTTCTTTGAAAGAAATAAAGCATCTGGGGGAAAAACAAAGTGTAAAAGAAGCATACCCGCATTCAAAGAAAACCACCCCAATTATTCTGCCAACCAGAATTTGCAAAGTGAGGTTTTCACATCCACTTGAGTTGGGCACCCATCATGAGAAAGAATCCAGCAAACGCTGTCTTTCCAAAGGATTTACAAAGCGGATAAAGATCTAAAACGCACACCCATCTTCCTCACCTTCACTCACATCTGGTTTCCCCAGGTATGCCAAAAGTAAGACTGCCTCTCAACTATCCAGTGCAATTACTGTCATATTTCAGAAGTTCTTCAGTACTTAAGCAACACTCCAAACTCAAATCAAGTGGATGTCATTTCATTGCACAATGCTGAAAAAAATATTGTTTACTTAATACAGAACTACAAAGGGCATGTTGTACTATTTCTTGCATACCAGGCGATGAGAAGTGATTTGCACGGTACCTATCTCCTGAACAAATACTTGCTAAGCGTAAGCATTACATGAAAAGATATCATGATAAAATGGTGAACTTTCTCATTAGTTCTAGTTAGCAAGCAGATTTTACCTATTCAAATGAAGAGTTTTAAATGGGTACATCAAATAGTCAGTCTGATCAAAGAGAATCAGGACAAGTTAACATAATTTGTTGCTTTTCGTGATTTGCTTCTAACATTTTAAAACACTACATTGCTTTGCACTTACACTTTAAAGAATGTTGAATTATTCTACAAATGTAGGTATTGCAACAATACCTATTTGATTAAATGAACAACCCAAACTTTATTCCAATTTCACAACCCAACTAACAGACAAAAAGTAAGTTTTACTTGCTCAAAACCACACAAGACTTTCACAGTAAAACTCAAGAAAAATTCAGGTCTTGCAATATTAGCTTTTTAGCTCACTGTAACACTGCACTTCTCCTTTTAAAGATGTAAAAAGTAACAAAACTATGTACAAATGTACAAACCACAATGCCAGAAGGCAGTTTTAGCAGTCTCATGCCCTTTTTATTGTAAATGACAAAGCAGAGGCAGAGATCTGACTAAAGAAAAAATTAAGGAAAATATTTCAACTATTTCAAATTTCAATGTGATTGAAATTAACAGAAAAATAAGTACACCTGAAATTAAGCCCTTTCTTGTTCCTGTTACCTAGCAGGAAATACAATACTGCTGCCACTCTCCTCTTAGTATAGAACTTGTAGTCAAGAAAAACCAGCAACTCAGACTAACAAATTTATTGCAGATAATTCCATAAACAAAGTCAGTGTAGAGGGTCTGCATTTTAATGAAAATCAGAAGGTTTTCATTAGTACAATCTTTATTTTCCTTCTCCTCCCATCCAGCTGAAGCACTGACATGCATCTGAAGACAAACCTCTCAACTTTCTGCCAAGAGAGCATTGGGACCAGGGTACGTAAACTCACTAGGGGCAAAATGAAACAAGCTGATTGGAATTTCAGCTTTCACTGAACAATTTGTTCACCAACACAAGGAAAAAGCTGGACGTATCTGGACTTTGGGGAATTCTTTTTCTACCAAAAAGAATTCAAGTTGCTGAAAACGTATGCACGTGTGCTATGAACAATGAAAATTTAATCTCAAATGTGTTCAAGAACTTCCCCTCCATTCAAAAAAACCAAATAAAAAATGCACCCCAAAAACCCCGGCATTACTCAATTACTGGCTTTACCAAGCATGCTAAAAAACGTCTCTGCAAATGTTAGGACTCAAGTATTTAACTACTGTATTAATAATAGAGGGTCTCATCCAGATCAATCCAGTTTAAGAACTGACTGAAATACACATAGGAACTTTTAAACATTTCAGACTTATTTCAGTAGGTCTATAGCATCAGTGACAACTGTACATAAACACTAACACGAAACTTCTGTCTTCCAGTATTTACTTGCAAACTGTTGAAAGCACAAGTCATACCTACTTGGACACCCCTCACCAAGAACAGAAACCCGAACACATTGACAACAGACTTTTCTGTACTCTTGCTTTTAGCCTTCCCAAGTTCTGATGGATTTCCCATTCCAAAAGATCATTATTTTGACAGACATACTCTTTAAAAAAAAACCTCTGCTTGGATGAGATAGAAGATCTTGCAATCTCAATCTCCTGCTATCCTCACTCAGGAAATCAAACTGCCAGCTGTAGCATTCAGAATCTTGATATAGGCAAGTCTCAGATTGTGTATTATGAATAGAGATACTACATACATTTTTTTTAGATGATAGAAATATTTTTCCAGCATTCAGCATTTCCAGATTAGTAAAGTCCCATGTATGTATGTACAAATTTCCCTGAAGAGCATATACATTTCCAAGTACATACACAAGTTAGGGCCATAAGTAAAAACTGATGCTATTTTAATAGGTATCAGGTGATAAACAGTTTTCAGTACTGAAAAAATATTTTCTAAACAATACTCAAGGGTACAAACATGTATGCATTCTTAAATTAAATGACATTCAACATCAAAACCAAACTGATAAAAGTCTCAAGACAATGACTCACCCCTTCCTGGAAAAATCAGTAAAAAGGTCAGATGTTTATGAACCAGACAATTGCTGGAAAAATACAGCCAAACATTATTTCTAACTAAAACTCAACACAATTGTTTTCATTCTGTAGTCTGAAGTAACTACACATTCAATAACCAAGTACTTGATCCTTACTTAACTTTGTATTTGGGTATCTCAGAGGTCTTCACAAGGATGAGATAAACGGCACAATACTCCTTGTGAAAGACTGTAACCTCACCGAGGTTAAGCGTTTTATCCAGTATCTTACCTATGACAGAGGAAATGTATGGTCATCCCATGCATCTGGAAAACTCTGTAATTTCATACTTTATCCACAAGACACATTCCTTGCACACATCTGCAGACCACAACTGCAAGAACACTGAATGAAGAGAGAATCCATACAGAGTACTGCTTGCAACCTTTGGGTTAAGCTGAAGGAGAAATCTGGGCAAAAAGCATCCAGGTTTCATCTCACAAACATCTATGTATTAAATAATACACCTTTAACACAGTATATGTTAGCACACTAGAAAAGAAATTTATGAAAGGTTAAGATTCAAAAGCACAGAACTTCCACATGGGATATAATTTGATATTTAGAATTACTTTCAATGTTTTTAACTGTTTAAAAACAAAGTATTTACTAGCATTAACAATGCTAGCGACTACATAACCATACAGTCATACTAGTTGCAGAGAAAGGTTTCTCAGTTTCAAATTGCTTTGAAAAAACTCTATTTAGCTTAAAAAAAAAAATCAAAATTTCTAATCCAGTGAAAAAAAATACAAGGAATTATTACAACAGAAATATGCTACATAATACTTAGCTACTTTTTGAAGTCAACTTTTTCATATTTACATTCTACGGATGTTTTCCATATAATCAACTTGGCAACTTTTAAGATTAGACAACATCACCACACAATTTATCTTCTTCTAGGAAAAGAGAATATATGATTTTAAAACAAAAAGGAAACAATGTCTGAAACAGGCATCAAAAGCATAAGAAAAATGTTAACAGCTTTTGAAAAACTACTAATGCAAATGAAAATTATTTAATATTTTTGTAAATAAAACTTGTGTTTAGGCATAGAATGAATTTTGTTTAAAGAAAGGGTAAAAAGAGCATATCACCAAACACACTTTGATCTTTCTTTAGTCTAAATTTCCAAAATAGTATTCTACAGTGCCGGTGGTTTCTAAATTATAAAAGACGGTGTGCTTCTGGCCCCAAGGAGCTCACAACAACAGTATCATTAAATCTTCTATAGCTTTTTTTTTTTAAATCATGAAATCTTAGCACAAAAGCCTTGAGCAGAATTTCTGCTTTAAATATTTATCAAGAGGTGAGAAACAGATGGCTAGACTGGTTTTACAGACTGAAAATGTTCTGACATGGTATTCAAACTCTTCTTTCTGCCAACTGCTATTAAGGAGTTCACAGAGGTTCGAAAGACAGAACGTGCATCAAAAGTTGAAAGCCATCCTTCCTGATTTTTTCAAAAAGACAGCACAAACTCTTTAATTAATTTCCAAGGAAGACACTTCAGAGTGCCAATCACACAGGGTTTCACTTGTCTCCACTCATTAAGCCAAGAACTTCATTACCAACCATCCTCCAGTCTCCAAAACTCAGTAAGCCTTTAGCATCAAAGCAAATGCACTACATATTCAATTTAACTGCACAAAAAACCAAGACAACAATAACCAGATACATTTTGTTAAATATTCTGTTATTTCTACACTTTATATCCACCACAAAAAGAACTCCAGATGTACAGAAACATGCACACTGAACAGATGCTCATGCTGAGTAGATTCTTTAACATATCATAATCCATCGTTTTTATTTCCAAATATTTAAAGTTACTAAAAAAAAAAAAACTTTAGCTCCATTCATCTATTCTTGCCTTGGATATTGCAGCACAGTGTGATAGAAGTCAGAGAGGGCACCTTATGAAGCAAGTCTGCCCAGGACTTCAACGCATAAACCTTCTTACTGCTCATGAGGTGAACATAAGCATGCTGCATTTGAAAAAAAGCATGTTAAAAAAAAAAGTTAAAACTCTGAAAAGGGTATCTAAATAAACAGCAACAATTTTCTATTACTAATGAAGTGCAGCAATGCTACTTTATGATGATGTGCCCCCTTTCATCAGATGATTATTGTTTTACAAATATTACCTACGAAGAAGTTAAATATTACAGATTGGAAAATTTAGCACAGAACAGTCAAATTCTCAGAAAATATAATTTCAACTGGATTACAGCAGACTAGACTTTCCACTTCCCACTCCTCTGCTTTAAACATTAGGAGAACATCATCATGCAAGGCAGTTCACTGAAGTATCTTAGTTTTTGTGTGGAGATACCATAAGGAACATGCTGCAGAGTGACCACCAAGATAAATGCACTGATGAGAATAAAACTATTTGTGGAATAATATTTTCAAAATCAATCAAAATTTTTTTGTGTGATAAAAAAAGGATAAAAGGGGAACACATTTCACACAGCACAGAAAACAATGTAGAATTAAACAGTTCTAATCACAGAATGGCTTAAATGAATCAGTATTTATTTTACCATTATTAATTCACATTATTTCATACAATCTATCAAAGGAAACACAACAGGGAGCATGCTATTTAGGCAAGACATACTGAAAAGCACAAAGTGCCTCTAACTACTTCAGCCTACTCAAGGCATGTATGTTTTGGCCAAAAGCACAACCACTTCAGAGAATGGTGGTGTACTTATAAATATAGTTGCTTGAAAAACAAAAAAAAACATAATCCATAAACAGAAATACCAGCTACAGAATTTAAATAATTAGAAAATACTGGCCCATCAAAGAAAATATTTCCCTTGTCATGTCCCTGACATAACTACTTAATTAGCATATGCACCATTTCAATACTAGAACAGCCATATTAAATAAGTACCACATAAATACCAGACATGAGTTGCTTTCCTAATCCCCTAATTTTTCTTTTGGCTCCTTATTTGTCTCTAAATTTGTCTCCCTTATTTTATCAGAAATAGCGTAAATCATAAGGTTCCAGGGGGAAAAAAAAAAAAAACTGTGAATCGGCATAAAATACCAACAATCAGCATGAAAAGACAATTTGAAAAGGCAGGGTTAGGGAGATATTAAAACATCTGATACAAAATCATCAAATCTGCCTCAGTGAATCAGCAAAGCCTACATGCATATTTGCAAATGTTCTGAAAAACTGTAATCTAGATACCAGTCCTAGTCCTGAAAAATTCCACTTTATGACCACAGGTGCAAGCACTAATGAGGGAGAGCTTTAGGGTCAACGAGGTCTCCAGAAAACCTGCAGAACAGTTCCCTGCAGCTGGAGACCCTTAACACCAGGAGCGGCTAGTGCCCTGCTGCCATTAGCAACCCCAGCACGGCTGGCACTGCCTCCTGAAGCTCAACTGATGCTAGCTAGCAACAGGGAACGATGAAGGAGAAGCTACAGTAGAACACAAACACATCTAGTAGTCTATGTACTCTTTGTTCAGAGCCCTGCCTTTGAAGCTCCACAAATACTGTTTTTCCTTGTGTTTTTAACCCAGATTTACTCTAATTTTTAATGAATTTCATGTTATGCCGGATTTAAAAAAAAAAATATCTTTATCTGCCCAACGCAATTAATCGTTCAATATTCTTTTCAATAACTAAGTACTGAATATTTTTCCAGCCTAGAAAACTGGTTATTTTGTGATCCTAATAGATATTTTTTAAAAGTATGATTAGATTCAACAGAAAAAAGTAACCCATTTAAAAGGTACACTTTAATGTAAAAACTTGTATTGTCAGAGTCTAGTTGTATAGTTACAAGCAGATCATTTTATGCATTAAGTTACCCCATTAGTGTAGAGTTACAGGTATGTCCTGATATCAAACAAAAACTATATTAAATTTTGCTGAAATAAAAATGTTGCAGTAAAACTTTTACCTTAAAATTCTAGCATTATTTCTTCAAACTAACACATAAGAATTAGTGACTTATGAAAAAAAACATATAGTAGGTCTAGATGAAATCCAGCTAGTTTCATGACACTGTGAATGAAATGCCTGTCATTAAAAGGAAGTCTGAGGTCAAAATCCACCTTTTTGTATATATTTCTTAAGCATAAGTAAGATAAACACTTTCGTACAAAACTGAATACAAGACAGACTCAAAACCTTAACTGTCATTAACAAGCTGAACAAAGAAAATAAAGAGGTTGCCAAAATGAACGGTAAGTGAAAACCGTTTTCTAAAGTGATACATATTTAAGTGTCTATAGAAGAAAATTCAGTGCTCTCCTAAAATGCAGAGCCCCACTCTTCCAAAACACTGATTTACAATCCCTCATCTGAAGTATACACAAGCATGAGCTACAAAGACACACTTGTGCTGCCAATACAAATCATGGCTTTTACTTACTCCTTACTGTTAATATCACAGTTTTACATTTCAGTTTTGTTACAGCAGTGCTGTCAGTACTTCACCAAGTGTATTTTACCTGAATTCTCATCACGCCTATAAATCCTAGTTAAGTACGAGGTACCGTACAAAACACTAAAGTAGCCCCTAAATATCTTTAAATCAGACTTCTCCACATAGTACACTTGAGGCAAAGCTGTTACATCTTCATTTTGCATAGCCAGATACTCAGGTGGCTTCAGGAGCTCCACCGGCCCAGCTCGTATACCCCACCCACATACTCGGACTGCAATGCCACAGCCTGCCTTTGACTCCCCAGCTCACTCGGGCAACTACTTGTCTCGGTGCTGAGCAGATCTTTGCTTCTCTAGAGACTAATACCCCTGTAGAAACTACTGATAAAGGAATTTAATTCAACTTCACATTAAAAAAAAAAAAGTATAACACTAGGTCCAAGTTAAGAGTTCCTGAAGAGACTTCAAGCTGCAATGTTTGGCTTTCTGAAAATTTTTTTTCTAAGCGCAAGTGTCTGTGCTTCAGTCTTTAAAAGCAAATACACGAAGGGCAGGCCGCACTTAGAGCGGGAATGTTAAACCCTCCTTGGTATGATAATTTTTTTGGCTTAAGCTTTCCCACGGTCAGCGTCAGCTCCAGTTATAGCAGCAACAGTAGGAAACCCGACAGAGACAATAAAACATCCCACAACTGCCTGGAAGCAGACAGCACTGTGCTTCACTCCGGCAGATTCCCCCGGGAGAGGTCCCTTCTTCACTGCCCTCGGCACAGCCAAAAAACCTTCGGAGGAGGACTGGAGGTTTAAGAAATACCTAGCGCAACGCAGACACAGGCACACAAACACTGACTCCTGGCTGCCAATTCTTCGTATTTAAAAGAAAAAAAGTAAAATACAATACAGTATGAGCCAATGTTCTGGGGTACTTTTAGAGACAAAGCTACAGAATAGCTGCTTCTAATTAGAGGCGACAGCTCAAAACGCTTCACTCGCCAGAGCAGTCCGACGGTTTTCGGGAGAGCAGCAGCTCTGCGACCGCCCGGCACCGCCGCCCAGAGGGTGCCCGCTGGG
>NW_009615511.1:0-11589 GCF_000690535.1 Cariama cristata
GAGGATGCTGTGCCCCTAAGTACGGCACTGCGGCGTCCTCTGCTGCCTCCCCCGCGCAGAGACCCCCCGGGGCCATCGGCCCGGCGTTTGAAGCCCCAGAGTGTTGTCAGGGGTCTGATCAGTTTGGAAATTAGCTGCGCATACAAATAGCTATTTTTCTTCAATGACAAAGGAAGGGGCAGGAGACGTGTCTGAGTGCAACTTTTTGGAAGCCAGATGAAAACTTTTGGTGGGGGGAGAAAAAGCAAAGTTTTTTCAAAGAGCAGATGGGTCTCACCTGCTCCTTTAATATTTGTTTGCCAAACTAACTACCCTAAAGCAACTAAAGAAGCAAAACCGAGAAGTAACTGAGAGTTAAAACTGAGTGCATACCAATGCAATCCAGGCATTAAAGACCAGCCAGTGTTTGCATGAGCAACCATATGGTACAAATTTCCATGCTGTACACAATCTAGGGAAATGTAACAGGTACATTCTGCTTCACCAGATACCTCTTTCTCAACCTAGGCCCTTTAGGGCTAGGTACTGTCACTGCTGTCTCCAGAAAATGAGCTCCTAAAAAGACCATCCCTATGAACAAAGCATTGGTGGGGCAAAACTGTGCTTCAGCTTTTTTTGGATTACTTAGGGAGCAGTTGTATGGTCTCAAATACAAATGCTCGTGAGGAATTTGTCTTTTTTGCAAAGCACAATAAATCCACGCTAAAGCCACCAAGCACTTTTGTCTTTAGCAAATGAAATCTATCCACTATAAGCATTTCAAGATCTGATTATTTCTTTACTCTCCCCCAGCCACTATTTCTGCTGTACACTTAATTTCCTAAACAGAAAACACCCACCTAGTTTTAAGAAAATAGTAGCATTTGCAGCTTGGAAATAAAATTGGAGTATTTTCTGGGCAATTCTGACTGCTCACATGTCTTCCAAAAAAGCTTTTGTGTTTGAAACACAGGCAACTATTTTGCCAACAATCTCATAGCTGCAGTAGGTTGCAGTTTTACTGACCATGCCACCCAAAAATAATTACAAATAAGTTTTATTTGACATTTATTTTTAATTTTTCCTTAATAAAATTGTCAGATGAAATACATAAAACAGTATGTCACCTAAGGCCCCCACCCTAAAATCCACTGATCCAACTGCACATATCTACCCAACTGCACATATCCTGAGTACGAAATACAAAGTTACACTCTAGCATTAAGTCTCTACATGGGGAATTTTGCTTGGATTAAGATTTCAAAACTGAGCCTATAAGAAGGTATGCCATAAAACCTCAAACTACCCTCTTCCCCCAGGGATATTTATCTTACACATTTAATTGCCCAGTAAAATAAATTCTGTATGTGTACACTTATATGAGAAGGATTTTGATCTTGTAATTTCAGTATATCTTCTGACCTGTTGCAGATTAGAATGAGTCTGTACTAACATCCTTAGAAACTGTGAAGAAGCAGAAACTGTGCCCCGCTAAATAACACCGGTTCAGCTTCTAAATATTTACACATAGGCAGGAATAAGCTTTCCTTGTAATGCTATCTCTTAACTATATATTAGCATTCAAGAAGAAAAATAAATGCAAGTCATTTAAGCTTAGGCCAAAATCCCTGCTTCTCCTAAAGCAAATAACAGAGCTCCACTGACTTACACGGAGCAGAATGGGGCTCCTTCATGTTACCTTCATGTCGTACTAACACTGTAATTTTTATAATGCCTTCTCTCTGAAAGCACTTGCTACTGTATAATAAGCTTCAATAAAGCCTCGAAAGGTGCAGTGTTATTAGTTTACCTGCTTTACAGATAAGTAAACTTATGCAATGGGAAGATAAGGAATTTCCCCAAGGTCTTGCAACTGGTTTGCTGGAGATAAAGGGAAGGAAAGGAAACTAAGAATTGGAACTGAACTAACCACCGGAATAGTATCCACTCCTCCTACTCCTACAACATGTCCCATAGCCAGGCAAGCAATATTAGGAACAGAAGGTGACCAGGATCTCTATAAAACAGGTCATTTCCAGTCAGGTGCCTAATCGTGCTCTTTGATAGCTAAACTTGGGTACCCACGTTTGAAACTCTTAGCTTCTTTGATGACACTTTGACGTTGCGTCCATCTCGGCATGATATGATGTATTGAAAGTGGAATTTCGTTCTTTACTGCATGGAATAAAACATCCTATTAAATCCAAGACCTGTTTAAAAAAACAAAGCCTGGTATTACCCACAGCAGAGTTTAAATAAAATCTGCTTTGATATGTCTATGCTAACATTGGAACTTCTGTCTGCAAGGCATATATTTTAAAAGTGTTGAATAATTACAAAAAGACGTATTACTGGAAAATACTGTTGGAGGCTCTGATGTCCAAAACAATATTAATCTGCACAAAAAAACCTCTAAGTGATTTTTTTAAAACAAGAAACTTCCAAAACTGTAGTCTTTAATCTAGCCCAGCTTGCATGCAGCTGGAATACATTTAGCCTTTAACATTAGCTCTAGCCATTGTCCTAAGCACATGCCTACACCCCATGACACTTTATGGTATTAAAAGCAATGCTGTATGGCTAGAGCAACTTGTCACTAAGATATATCACTCAGTGGAGAGCAAAGCAGAACAAAACAGTGAACAGCATGGCTTTTTTTCCATGGCAGCCTATACTATAGGTCTACTTTTCTTGGCTCAGTTGTGTTAATGTGGTGTTTTATATCAACCTGTCCTGACTGCGTCCCTGACAGCTATGGCGTAAAACCTCTGGAAGAGAGTGAAAGACCAGGCCATGCACTGGCTAATCTGGTATAATTGTTCCATATAGCCATTGAAGGAATACCAACTCGCTACATGTATAACCTAATGGCAGTCAAGAGGTGATGTAATCGCTTTTATGCTAACCTCCTCCCTATGTCAAAAGGAAATGAGGGTGTGGCTGGAGGATGGAGGTTACAGCCGACACGCACCCACGTTACAGCCATCCTGGGGATTTTCACCTTGGCGTCCATTACAGCAGCTGCAGACAGCACCATGCCAGATTCAGCTTGTAAGGACAAACTACCTGGACGGAGATTCAGACCATCATCATCACACCCAGGAAAGCAAACAGTTACATGGACACTGGACAGAAAACCTTTTATTTTCCAAAGGGTGGTATTACCATACAGATACAATGGCGCTGTTCCAAATGTTGCTGGGAAATTTGTTCTGAGCAAGTTCGGGGCCATGCTTGCAAGTGCTGTGCAAGAAGGACAAAGTGATGCACCAACCTCCCACAGGAGTTAGGCCCCCCCTCTCCAAGCACACACCATCCTTCTTCAGCAGCAGCTCCTTAGGACTCCCTTTGGGAGAGGCACTGGGTTATTAGCAGCCAGCAACCACCCAGCCTGTTTACACCAGGCAAGTTTAAGTGATTGCAAAGCCCCAGCGCGTTTGCAAATGAAATCAGGCCCGGGCTGATAAGCTGCTCCCTTAACACTTCCCGCTCCGGAGCAGAGCCCTCTGACTTCGCAGGGTGAGGAGCCTGCCCAGAAAGGAGCGAGGCAGAAAAAGGCTTAGGTTTCTTTTCCTAAGTCTTTGGCGCCCCTGTGTGTCTCCTTTTTGGGAAATTCAGTGGCAGAACAACCCCAGATTTTTCTTCCTTTAACCCAGCACCAGAAACACTGCGCTTCAACGTGTGAGAGCTCTGCAAGGGCAGCCTGGACAACGCTATCCAACAGCTTGACCCTAATTTGAGCTATGCAATTTCCACTCCTTACCTATCCTCCTTTAGATTCTGGAATTGCCCTCTTTGGCAACTTTATCCAAAGTGACTAATGTTTTTAAAGCAACACTTCCTGGAGTCATTACATTTATCATCATCTTTTCTACATCCCTGTATCTCCCAGTATGCATGAGGTGAAAACTGGGAAGAGCCTTAAAGACAAGAAGTAAAAATAAAGCATTTGGAGTATCGTAGGCTCTCAAGGGGTCAGATTTACAAATTGGACAGGCAGTAAAGTACTTGTGGGAAATACACATCTATATCTCTGCATCAGGATTGCAATGTAAGTCCCTGTGTTCTTCAAAGGTGAAGGCAGAAGCAGAGGAAATTCAGCATAAAAACTTAGGAAAATCCTAACTGTAAATACTTTTCTGTGAGGTAGGTGGCATTATTTATCCTGTATCTTCAAGATAATTGGGACACAAAGGAATGAAGCGAGTTGCCTAAGGGTACAGGGATGTGGTGAGACAGCTGGACAAAGAAGGAAAACCAGCCAGCCTGAGTTCTGGTGAGATTTACTCTGTCGGAAGTCCTGGTATAAATGGGCTCTCCAGAAGCAAGTCTTCTAAGTTTTTGCCTCCTTTCCTGTCCTCCAGCTATCAGTACTTATTTCAAAACATGTAAAAGATGTGCATGTCTGAGGGGCATGGTGTTTATTTGGGGCTATTCAGAAAGCAGTCACATACTCTGCAAAGCGTCACCGGAAAAATATGGCATGCAAATGCAGGCAGGCTACCACTTGCCCCAAAGTCAGCATCACCTGCTCCACACTTAACCTTGCTAACCTGGAACAGGCTCTCCTCTCCTGACACTCTTCCCTGCCTCTAGACAGATGGCCCCAGCTGTAGGCAATGTAGATATAGGCCTGCCCTGCCTATATTTATGGGAGGGTGGTTGCCCTGCCTTTGCTTCCTACCTGGAATGCTTATTATTCTTTTCACTAGCTCTTCCATGACAGTCTCCCTTGTCACAGGTAAATATGGCCCCTAAGGCCACAGCTCGCCACACCAGGGGAAGCTGTCCCAAAAGGCATCTCTTATCTCCCTCCCCCCACCCTTTTCTTGTTCTGTTTCTGTTTTTCCCCCTCCTCTCACACAGTATCAGGTTGCCCCACCAAAGTCCTTGGTAAGGCACGCTGCTGAAGTCAGGCAGTCAGCTTTAAAATAATCTGGGAGAAAAAAGGGAGTCCTTAAATCAGGGGACTTGTTCTGTCTAAGGGCCTAAGACATCTGCCTTACTGCCTGCTTCCCTGCTGGATATGGGCACGTCTTAACCCCTACCTGGTCTTGCATGTTGTGGGTTGTGTTTCAAAACTTGAGAATAAACTACTTCTTAATCTTCTCTTAGACTTATTAAGGAATCTGAGCTTTGTTAATAGTCCAGTGGTTATGTGGAGCCTCCCTAGGAGGAAAGCCTTTCCCTGTGTTCCTGGGAAACCATCTCCCAGCAGTACAAACTGTGGAAGGATGGTCTTCGTCTCAACAGGGTGAAGCTCTTTTGCTTACCTCCATTTTGTGCCTTTCCTGCACGCAGGGAAAGTGGTGCTTCTTTATTTTGGAAGGCCAGCATTGGTTGCAAAAGCCAGTGCCTAATCGAGTAGGCAAGTGTGGGGTCAAACTCAACCCTGCAATTGTTTGAAACTGATTTCCAGCTGAGGAAAAGGGTTTCTATATTTTTTTAACAGGGCCCATTAACTAAATAGGGGATATAGCCCACTTGTGAGGGAGCACAGCACAGATACAGTTCCTAAGGGCTGTAAGCCCCCAACTGCCTACACTAATGGGTCATGTGTTGGCTTGACCCAGTTTACAGGCTGTTGATTAAGCATAAGAATTTAGGGCAGGAACAAAAAATTGTCCCATAAATAGGCTGTCTGCATTTTAAACTAACTTAACCGCAAAGTGAATGGCCTCCCCTACTGAATTACAGCTTGACTGAGACTGTGTTGGGGATTGAAAGGGATTCATGTGGCTGGTTAAGAGCACCATTATTAAGATTATTATTGGGGGCTGGATCAGGCCCAATGTGAATGCAATTATTCAGGACCTTTGAGCTACAATTATGTGTGACAGAAGAAGCCTAAGTAGCTGATGGCACAGAGTATTTGGCCTTTATGGTCATGTAACTCATATGCAAGCAGACAGAGCTTACGGCACTGACAGATGGGTTGTGGTGAAGCTTGCTGGGCTGGTTGAAGAGGTTTCCATCTCCAGCCGCTCACTCCAATAACAGAGCTGGCAGAAGGGAATTGGTTCCTGAGCCTCAGTCACTCAGGAGAGAAGCTCAGCACCTCAGGCTGTGGTTTCACACCACAGACAGTTCAATGACAACAGCAGCCTGAAGAGTTTCACACCCGCTTCCTCAACTACTTGCAGACCTGCTGGATTAATTCAGTTCCCTAAAAAAAAGGGGGGGGAGGGATTACTCTGCCCTCCAAATTTAAACAGATCAGTTCCTGAATCTGATTATATTCTGGCCCAAGGTTTCCAGGCCATGGAGCTGAAGGTATAGGATGGGGACAGCCACTAATCTGGAAAGTAGTGCCTTACCTTAAACTGCTGCTGAGGGTGGGTTTTTCTCCTGCCTCCCTTCTGTTCCTGTGCCTGGAAAGTGGCTTGGCTCCTGCTGGAGAGGCTGCCTGCAACACTCCTTAGAGGACAGGAGCACTCACCCTTGCAGGCAATCTTTTCTGGCTTGACTGTGCCCTGCGAGCAAGGAGACAGAAAGCAGGTATGAAATTAGAGTGGAAGCAGCGCAGAAAAATCTGTTTGGAACAGCATGAAATTCCGCATGCGTTTTAATCTCCAAGTTTGTCCCAGTCGGTTTACACACAGCAGAAAACACTACCTCTTTATAATGAGTGACTACCTACAATTTATTGGAATTGAGCTGTTGCTAAACACATGGAGTAGCGATATATTAACACATTGTAAAAGGCTGTTTGATCACCATGGAATTCCAGATGAGCTAACAACAGAAAATAAGCCGTGATTCACAAATGACTCATTTCAGCATTTCTCTTTGATGCAGCAGTTCAAGCAAGCCCTCTCTATGCACATTCAAATGAGTTCACTGAATAGTCATTGAGCCCAGCAATGCCATGCTTACAAAGTCGTTTTTACAAAGTACAGTTTTTAAGCATAAAAATTGGGCAATTTCTAGCAAGCGGTGCCAATGCATGACTCTTAGTCACTCATGCCGGCAGCCCCTTCCTACGCTTAAAACCTCGACACCAAATACTAGTTTTCCATGATTCAAGTTCTTCAAATGTGGGGGTCCCGAGAAATGTCCCTTCCCCGCCCCGGCCCCGTGAGTCGTGCATCTCCTGTCAGGTTGGAAGTAACAGCAAAGGGTGCAATGTCCCAGCGTGAAGCGTTTCCACGGATTCGGCACGACGGTGCCCGCGCCTGCCTTGCCCCTGCCCATCTGTCGGCGCTGCGAACCTCCTCCTCCTCCTCTACCTCCTCCTCCTCACCCCGATCTCCGCTCCCGGCCGCCAAACCTCGGCGATACTTTAGTCAGCATTGCCATCCAGTGGCAAGGGGACAAATGACATCGGAGAGGCTTGCGGGTAGGATGCGGGGAACCTTCTTCGTTAATTTAATCGCTATACCCGGCGATGATGTGGGTCGGTGGGGTGGCCCAAACTTGGGCAGCAACCTAATGGTTGGATGTAATCTATCATTTACTGAGAGTTTGCAACATCGCGGTTTAGTGCCAGTTTGCTGTTAACCGGGATGTTGCAGAGAAGGCGGTGAATATTTAACCTTTAACAGGGGATGGCATGCTAACTGAAGGGTACCCAGCCCTTTTCAGAGAATGGATGCCAGTGGATCCTAAATCCTGCCTGTATTTGGAGTTGGCTTGTTTTTTCTGGTGTAAATTCCCGGTGCTTTAGTAGGCAGAAGTTTGCTTTGTCATTGCTTTATAGATTGCAGAGCTGAGTAAATTACAAAGGGTCTCTTGAATGCACTCATCTGGCCATAGAGTTTTTTTCTGAGATGCTGCTAGCCAGGATGCTCTACAAAACCTCAAGCCCTAAGTAACCAGTGCAGAAGACTATTGGTAAAAAGAATCTGCAAAAATACAGGGTCATTCTTTTCCCAAGAAAACTTGCAATATTTACATTGATCTGGTCTGGGCTATCTATCACCCACCCACTCTTCATGGCTTGGCCATGCTGCCATTTCTTGTTGCCCAGAGGGAAATTCTCTGAAACATCTGGGTTGCAAAGGACCAAAGCCCAACCCAAAGGAGCTAATGACAGTCATTTTCCATTACTAATTGGCTGAAAAAAAACAAAGAACAACTGCTTGGGTTTAAGGGGTTGTATACGAAGAGTCAAAAGGACTGTTTTTTTTTTTGCAAAAGCTGGGTAGATGAGACAGCACAGAGGTTACTCTGCAAACCCCAATACAGCAGCTGTGAAGCAAGTCCTGCTGCCGCAGCAGAGATTATCACCACAGGACAGAAGGTGCTGGCTGCTGAATGCCAAGGTCAGACTGCCTGGGGATAGCATGATGGCCTGCAAGAGTTTTGCCACAAAGAGCTGATATGCAACCCCAGTGTCTATGCAGCTGAAACCAGGGTGGCTGGAATGCATGATACTTAAGACCAGGCAGCCAACAGGAAGACGACCACCCTCCTGGCGTCCCCACAGAAGTAGTCATGTCCCAGCAGAAAGTGAGACCTTGCAGAGGCCTCAGCCATAGCTCCCCAGCTGGCTACATAGTTTTCCACATTGGTGTGGCAACAGCAGGACTGGTTGAATGAAAAGAGAGCAAGAACCCACCTTTGCAAGAGAAAAGTAAAGCAGGCAGACATTGACAGACATGGTGTGCCTTTAGACTCAATTGAACAGGATGTAAAACACCACAAATTTCATGCTATACACACAGCGACATCACGAGAGCTCAGTCCCTAAGCAGGCTGGATATTAAATTGATCAAACTGCTAATGAAAGTGGGAATTACTCCATCTCAGCTGACACAAGGCAGGTGACCTTATTAAAAAATATGCCAGTGTATTTAATGGGGTAGGGCAGTTTCTTGGGGAATTTGTGATTAATGTGGCTTTAACTCTGGAGACCCCACAGGTAATGCCTCTGGAAAAAGTCTTACTTCCACTATGAGATGGCATGGCTGAAGTTTTTGAGATGGGACTGTCTGAATACAGCCACTATTTTCTGACAGAGAAACCAAGTCACTCAAGAACTGATGCACTGATTAGAGGACATGGTGGCCTCATGCTGGATGCAGCAAGCTGGGTATGTAAGAAACCTCAGAGCTTGCTGAGGGATGCAATGTGCCTCTCTGTGGTCTGTTCGGACTAACTACCAGGAGCAACTCGAACTCCCATACTGTTTAGTCATCACTGAAACAACAGAAGCCACTGTCCGAGATACCGACTGCATGTAATGTCCTGAGCAAGACCTGACTTGGAGAAACCTTGGTATCCGCTGACAACCGATGACCTGGAGCTGGGCAGTGTTTGCAGCTGTCTTGTCTTGAGCTATATGCGTGTAAATGAAAAGGATCTGAGAGTGAGAAAAGCAACTGTCTGTGCACCTCTGAGAGGGCCCAGGAACTTAGGAGGATCATAACATACCAGCCCAGTATTGTGTCCTTAGGAGGTGCTGAGGCCTATGGAAGAGCAAAGGAGCAGAAGAAGCAAATGTGGCACTTTTCCTGACACCCCTCCAGCCTCCAACCATTTGTAGACCATGGTCTTGTGGGATGGACATAAGTTGCTGTGTGTCCAAGAATGATCCTCTCTCATGAACTTGCCCGGTAACTTGAACACAACCCACACAGAGATGGAGCAAACAAAGGCTTAGAAGTAAAGCTACCTTTACTTCTGCTTGCTGTAGGTGTGGGGGAAAGAGGCCTTTGTGCACATTCTTTGCAAGTAAAAAGGAATATAGCAAAAACTAACCTAAATATAGACTTGGGGTTCAGGCCAAGGAGTGTAATCAGTGTAAGCAACAGACAAGAAGCTATAAGTAGTTCCCAAACAGAGAAATTGAGCCAAACTGGAAGAAAAGAAACAGACACTTGCAGAATTTTGAGACTGCAGAGTGGAATTGCAGTTCAAGACAGGATCCAGGTATGCTGCGGAAGGAAGGTCCATGCATCCTACCCATGCCAGGGTAGCAGCTGCCAGGTATGTATGGTAACTGGGGAACCCCATAAGAAAACTCTGATCTGGGAGAGGCATTTTAGCAGGAAGGGACCAGACAAGATGACACTGGCTGCAGGAGCTGAGGAACATGATGTTGTGCAAGGCAGGAGATTTCCAGTAGTTTTCTAGCCTCTTTACAAGCTTCCAGCGACCCAATATGGGGAGACTAGATTGTCCCAGCTTTGATAATGCCTTCAGGGTCTGTCTTTGACCCCATTGTGACTGGTGATTGCAGCCACTGCCCTTCCCATAAGAGAACCACAAAAAGTTTTTGTGTAAGGAGTAGAACAAGAGACCAAAGCATAAGCATGAGTCTCCACCCAAAGCAAAAGCAAACAGGAAGGTGCTTGGCAATTTGAAACACCCCGGAGTGGAGTTTGAGGCTTTTGCTGAGCACTGTTTTAGAAGTGCGTACATCAGCACCTCTGGAAGATAATTAGGAAAAAACCATGGGGATGGATGTGAAAACTTGATAGAGCCTGAAGCAGTGCTCCTTCTGAAAAGGGTGATACTGGTTATTTGGTGTGAATGGCAAGAACAGGGGGGAAAAAGACTGCCTTCACAGTAGGACAGTGGCAATTTTAAGCGCAAGTTTGGAGCTTATGCAATGTGAGGCAGATGGCTCACCAACACTGATTGCTTTGCCCAGACTGTTGGTTATACAAAGAGGAGACCTTGGCATACAGTAAAGCCTCCAAAGGGAAAATGAGGCAACAGAAGTTGAAAATGTTACGCCAAACCTTAAGAAAAAGATTGTACTTTGGGCTACAAAAGGCAGTATTTCCACTGGTGGAAGAAACCTGCAGCTGCGCAGCACTGGCCAAATTTTTTTCCAGTCTGCCAACCAGCATTTGTCACTTGTCAAAAGTTACTTCTGCCAGTGGCTTGTCATTACTCACTAAGAACCTGGCAGGCTCTAATTGTCATGGATGTCTAACATTATCTCTGGAGCAGACCTGGAGTGCAGCATGATGGGAACGCTTTTAATCCTAAAACCCTTTGGGACAGTCCAGAGCCTCACAAACCAGGTGGCACCTCACCGCTGCTTACAGCCTGGTGGGGTGGGAAACAGACTTTCAAGGCAAGTCCTGGCTTGGTTCTACCCGAACCTAACAAAAAGTCTGTCCCAGGTAGGAAGACAGTAAGGACAACGGGTAACTACCACGGCCCTCTGAAAGAGGATCCTGACAATTCACTGAAAGAAAACTAAGCAAAGAGATGGAACAGGGATATAGCTAATTTGTGTTATGATGAGAAAAGACTTGAGAGGTGAAATACCTGTCAATAGGTAAACAGTTACAGATTTGTCATATATTAAATGATTTTTCTTTATGCTTAGAATGAGTCATGAAAATGTCATACAGATGCTTTTCCTTCTAGAGTGGTCCAGGACTATCCTGAACTTAGCCAAATTGCAACGGTAAAGGTAGTTAGCAGAGATGATGAGCATATTTTGACACAGTGACAAAGTCCTTTTCTTACGGTTCCTAGTGTAATAGTCTCCCCAGCCCAGCTATAGCCAAGCTGGGTGATATTGTAATATAGACAATCATAGGAAAGATAGCTGGAAAAGACCTAGAAAACTACCAGGTCCAGACCAGTATGACTTGCAAAACTGCTGAAAAAGCTACACCTATCCTGCTCCTGAAAACCATCAGCAGG
>NW_009615511.1:11620-16120 GCF_000690535.1 Cariama cristata
CAGGAAAATTCCAAGCCTCTCCAGACAATCTAATCCACATTTAACTGTTTATCACTACAAAGCTTCCCTAATATCTGACCTTCACCTCTCCTGATGCTATCTAAGATGATTAGTTCTTGTCCTATGCACAGAGAACAGGGAGAATCAGCTACTCCCTCCCTATTTGCACCAGGGTTTGCTTCTGGTTTTCCTTTTTTACTTATTTGAAGACTTTCTGCCTATTTTTTTAATGACAGAATAACCATATATATTTTTCAGTCATTCCTGACAGGTGATGTTTTCTAGATCCCTGTGAACTCTCTGCTCATTTTATACCTGGCAACAAGTTATATTGCCAGAATAAAGAGCACGATAATGCTAAATGTTCAGTGGAGCCGTTAGAAATAAAAGGAGTGATCCATATAGCTGCTTTCTCTGGCATAGCCAGTCACCAGTACCAACAGGCAAGGCTGTGGTTGGCCTTGCTTGGCAGAGCATGTCACTTCCAACCTGCAAATCGAATTGCTTTACTCCTTCAGCTGCTAAGGCACCTGCAGCTGGGAGTGGGCCCTTGGACATGCAGGGTCAGGGATGCAGGGACTGTGCCCTGACCTGGCAACTCCCTAAGGGTCTGACACCAGCTGCCCCACTTCACCCACTGAGGGGAACACCTTGGGTTCATGTTCATAAAGTTAGCAAGTGTTCAAATGTTTGCAAAATCCTATGTAAGCTACCTTTGACCACTCCTCTAGTGCAAATAATAGCTGCACGTGTACATTTGTACTTTACTATACACTAATGTGTACATTAATCTGCAACAAGAAAGCAGATCTCTCTCCATACCTGACTACACCAGTGTCACCTATAAAATTTGTGAATATTTAACAGAAGAACACCAGCTTTATCACAACAGCCTGCCTGTCCTCTATTAGGATATGATTAATTACGTCTTACTTTCTCTGCACAGGAGGATAAGTGAGCAGGGAAGAGAATGCTGTGCTGTTGCTCCTGAGCAGCTAATGAGGAGTAGTCTGCACAGAGGTGAGTACATGTCCCTGTCGGAAATTAGTTGGAGAAGGGAGCAGTAGAGTGCTCTGCTTTGGACCAGTAGCAAGTTTGACTTGCAAAATGTGCTCTCCCAGAGGCTAGGCACCTTACCTATTCCTGAAACCTTAATATCTAAAAGTCTACTGCAAATTCAGACAGGCAGTGAACTTCGTGCAGTGTAAGAAGCTCTGCGTCTGGAGCTTGAGAGCGCTGCAAGACAAAAGCAGATGAGATGGTGTATTGTCTGGCCCCTGCTGTTTGTGCAGACAGATGTACACATTGACTGCATATGATTAGATTACTTGATGATTTTACTGGACCATGTGAGCTGAGCTAGCGGTTGCCTTGATGTGTCATTCCATCTCTCCTCCCATTTGCTGTCAGTGCTGCTGCATTGTGACTGTCCAGCATCAGGGCATCTGCCTGGGAGCTCCTGTTTCAGGTAGGTTTGTATTTTCTTCTCTTTGAATAGTCAGATTATGCCTGGCTGGGAAGTACAGGAATAGCAGGAACTGCTATGAACAGGAAAAAGAGAGGGCAGAGAAGAAGAGAGAGGAGTAAGCGTTAACTGTTCCTGTACTCAGACTCTGCTTTCTCTTTCCTTGTGTTACACAGTGCATATATACTTTCCAGCTCAGGTGGCGTATGTAAGGCATGCGTTAGAAAAGACTGCGGCCAGGCAGGGCTGCTCCAAAGGAGAGTTTTTGGGAGACTGTGCACATTGCACAACATCCCAGAGCAGTGAAAGGCCAAAGAAGTTTCATCTTCGTGCCAGAAGGTGGGAGGGATGAGGAGAGCCTTTACCTGGACACAAAACAGTGGACTGTGGCTACCTGTGCTTTCTAACCAGAAAAACTACACTGAGGAGAAATTGTTTGCTTGTAACAGCCTCACAGTGATTTTTAACAACGGTGCCAATTCAAACTGACAGCTTTACAGGCAAGCGTCACAAAAAGGAATGTCATGATACAGATGGTTTTGTCCTAACAATAGAATAGAAAATACGAAGTTACTCTAAATAGATATGAAATGCATAACATTTGTCACTACCGTCTGAGGCCAAACGGGAACACAGAAATGATGTGCAAAGTCTGTGCATCTTGCTTTTTAATTAGCTAACAAATTACCTGAAACAAATTACCTATATTTATTAAGGCCAGGAGCAGTTTATGGAGTACTAACTATATTCCTAAGATAATATCCTTGTTGTCTGGAAAGGTCTGTTCCCATTCATCCACAGGGAAACCCTTTCAATTGCTAATCCTACTGGGCAGTGTGTTTCCAATACAGGAGCCACACCAAAAGCTCCTCTCATGCTAAAATGAGAATAGCTACAATGCAGATCCAGGGAACAATAGAAGGGAGCGGCACTGCGAGTCTTAGTCAGCAACAGTTTTAGTTCTACCAGCACGGACCTCTTTTACACAACCTCTGTCGAATAGCATGGTAAATTTGATCTATCATCTTTTTGTCCAGTAACTCTGCTTTTGCACCCAAAATATGCTGAGTTACAATACAATCCACAACAGGAGAAGCCACAGGCGTCATAAGGTCTCCTGCCACCTTGCTGCTTTTTCACTGACATTTGCCACAATATGGTTGAGATTTACATCTAGATTTGACTGCTGCTTGCATCTGAACTTCAGATGAGTCTGTAAAATTGACAGCTCGCCAATATCTGAGAAAGAGTTTTTCCATGGAGGTGGCTCATGTGACTTCTACACTCGATTTCTTTGTTTCGCTGATTTTTTTTTTTTTTTTGTGATTTCTGCCTATAATCCAAGGCATGGATCTTATTTCACAAAGAGCAGCACAAGGTAGAACTAGTAAAAAAACCAGCACAAAACCCCAAATGTTTTGAGAGCTTGGTTTTCCACAGCAATCATTTGCATGTATGTTTTCAGGTTTTTAAATACTAACTCTGCTATAGAATCAAGGCACCAGGATTAAGAAGTAATACCAAGCATGCAGCCTTCTTTCCCTGAAGGCTAGTAGCACCAAAGGATCATGGTTAGTCTGCATTGCTGCAAGGGTGTTGCAGCAACGTCTGTGCAAGAAAAAACCCAAATAAAACACATCAAGGAAAAGTTAAATCTTGCATTTCACTCCTATGATGAGCAGGCCTATCTCTTGTTTTCTGCATGTAGCTTACTTGTTGCTACGGACCACGCTGACGTGCGGAAAAACGGACTCCACAATCTGTAAGATTGTAAAGTAGGTATGTTTATTCGGCGCCGGGCAGCACGGGGGGTAGTCCCACCAAAGTCGTGCGCGCCCCACGTCGCGACCGGCTTCAAACTTATACAGGTAAGTGTTACATATGCATGAGATTTCCCAACACGCCTATACATATGGATGACCTATCCCCGCTTCGTATTAAAATTAGTTCCAAGAGGTCATTTCCATGGACTCCTCCCGACTGCGGTTGCGCAGTGCCTCCTCGTGATGGTCGTTGGGGGTCGTGGAGATGAAGGCTGATGGCTCCTCTTCAGTACCACGTGGTAATCTCTTGCTTGAGGATAGGTTTTAACAGTTCCTTAAGGCAAGTTTCCGATCTTTATCGGGGGCTGTCCTTTGTGAGGAGCTGCAAAGCTTCCTGCCTCACTTAATTTACAGAATGGTTAACAAATCATTAAGCCGCACCTTTGAGTCACACCTGCTAATTCAATTCCTAGGGCCATGCAATATCTTATCTGTTAAGATTCCTTTAACTCCTTCTCTCAACGCTAGTAATGCAAACTTCAACAACTAAGAGGAAAGAGTCTCCTCAGAGATAGAGAGAGAGAGAAAGTTCTTAAAAGTTTTCATAGCTGTGTAGCAGGTTACACAATGCCTAAAATACTTTTAAAAGCATCTGAGCAGACAGTTTTAAAGGCATCTAAATGCCTTGGAGGATCTCAGCCTTTGGTACTGTGATGGTCAAGGGACCCTGTATCACCAGCTGTCTCAAAACAACTCACTGAAGGGGACTTAATGCCTGTTTGTGGTGAGCAATGTCTTTTCGCTTAGGTACATCTCAGGGAGGCTGACCAGTGAGTCCATCCTCCACGGAGGTGGGGAGTGGTTCCTTGTGTTAAGTACCCTGAAACCGCAGAGATAACTGCCCAGGTGCGACTGCCAGGAGGCAGTGACATTCTGTGCCCGATCAAAGCAAAAAGTTAACGGAGTCTGGCGGCTACCCTGATACCCCTACCACCTCTGGACCGTTTAAGAAGGAGCTCACTGTGGAAGTGCAGGCATGCAAATGAGTCTCCACCTCCGGGAGGAGGCCAAGAGACTCCCGGCTGCATAAAAAGGCAACCAGCCCTCAGCTGCGAGGTGCACTCCTCCACCCTGGACCTTGGTGGACCGACTGACCAAGAGGACTCTGATTCACAGATTGAGAAGATGTTGTTGGATCCACAGGTGGCGATCCTATCTCTTTATTTTCTCTCTTTCTTTCTATCTTTTCTCCTTCTATTCTGGATTGTTTTA
>NW_009615512.1:0-5017 GCF_000690535.1 Cariama cristata
CCATAATGATTCTATGATTCTATGAAGCCATGGTGATGCTTATATTCAGAGAGAAATGCTTCTATCCCTGGCTTTGGATAACTACCATAGACAAACACAGATATCATCATTATAATAAGAGTACAAATAGTATTGGACTATCAAAGGCCATAAAGGAAAGGACAGGAAGCTTGCGTCTCAAACACTGGAACCAATGAATAGAGAGTTTTTTAAAAAGGGAAGGAAGATCAAAACAGCTTTCCATAGAATTCATGGGATCCTTGTCCAGCATTGAGGTGCCAGTGCTATGAATATATCCAGGTACAAAAATGACCATACCACTGTTACTTTCATGTTTACTCAGTGAATACCAGAAACATTTGACAAAGGCATCTCAGGCTGTCAATTCATGAAAATCAGATATACCTCACTTGATGACCTCCGAGTAACATTTCCTGAACAAGACCTACTAGCCACTGTCTACATTATGAAAGCATATGGAGAACACAGCAATAATTCTGTAAGCTAGAAGAAAAAGCATGCAAGTTGTAGTTATTTGCTTGTTTCTATGCACTTAGGACACTTCTGTATAAATGGAAAACCTGGATAACTCCCATGGTATAATACCAAAAGTTCCTGCAATGCTATTCAATTTAAAGGGGAGATCAGCAAATTCCAGGTGTTAGCACAAGCACTTTGTTTGGAAACCACTGTGGCAATAACGCACTGGAAGAGGAAGGAGCTCCAAGTGATTAAGAGTACTGAAGGTTAAAGTTAACACCTTACCTTTCATCAAAAAGCTAAAGGAGTTTTAATACATAAGCTCTTCTGATTCCAGCGAGGGCTGTGGACTTGCTGCAGGAATATACATTAGCAGGTATATTCCGCATTAAGTTTAACATCAATGGGTTCTTAACAAGTTCGTCAGCATAGAGAGGCATGTGATCGTTACAGGAACAGAAAGAAATGGAGCGGGGTGACAGAACTGCAAAGGAAAGAAACTTTCCTCGATGTCAACTAGAAAAAGTCTTTTGCCACATTGGCTGCCTGGCATTCAGTGGTCATCTTGAACCCAACACTACCCCTAAGTGCAAACACAAGTAAAAAAATCATGAAAGCATAACCTGCATAGCAGGTTATTATTCTCATTGTCTTTACTTCCACTTTCTTTTGACAAGCACCTGCAGTAACTCCCTTTTTGTGTCATCTCTCCCTCTGCCACACAGCTCCCATCCATACCTCAGTCTTCTATCGTTTGGAACCTGAATGAGGAGAACTACCAAACTGCCTTTCTAAAAAAACCTACCCTTACTCAGCAAAAGCTGCGAGCTGGATACAGGTACCCACTACCTTTAGGAACATGCCAAAGTGAATGGTCCTATGGTCCTCCCTGGGCTCAGAATCCAAGAGAGCATTCCACTGAACAGAAAAGGTCAGAACAGTGATGGAAAACATAAGCACAGAGAAGTCAATCACAGAAAACTGGAACAACTCCTTCCAATGAAGGTAACTTAACACTGAAACAGCAGACCTAAGAATTTGGGGGATTTGCTAACATTGTTTACTCCAAACTGCTGACTCCATAGTTAGATGACTGCAAAAGCTTAAAAGGTACGTGGAAGAAAAAAAAATTATTCAGCACTTGCCTCATTTTCCTATTCCTTTTCGACACATCCATTACTAGTCAGAGACAGGCTACTTTGGTCTGACTCAGCACAACACAGATCTTAAATTCATGTAAGTTATGATTGGTAGATTAGTACTGGTATTTCTCTGTAACAGACTTTCCCTAGCTCAGCCAGAATTGAAAAGCCAGAGGTAGCAAGCACCGGGCAAAGTTCATAACTGTGATGCAGCAGGCTAAGCAATATGGTTGTTAAAGGGCGAAATCAGATTACAATAATAAGCCTAATGTGTCTTACAATAAAATTTAAAAAAAGTTATAACCTACGCTATTTATTTCCAATGCAAAATAAATGCATTTTTCTACCAGACAATTTATGCTACCAGTGAAGTGACCTGTGCAAGCTGTAAAAGGTGAAAAGGCACTGATCCAGCCACGGGAAAAACAAAGTCCCTTACAGGCATACTGTGTACTGACTGGGAAAAAAGATGGATGGATACAGGTGGATATTCACCAGTGGAAGCAACAAGAAGAATGGACTAATGGTAGAAAATAAAGACCCGAGTGGCAGATTTGAGTACCTTATCATGGAGATGACCAATGCATATCCAACATCAGCAGGTACTGGAGAAGTCTACCAGCTGGGAAGAGCTAACCGTGCTAATTTAAACCTGCTGTGAGAAGCATGGTAACCCTACAAATCATTAACCATCTGACAAGAACTAATCACATCTACTTGTAGCTAATGGAGTAATGAATTAGCATGTTATCAATGAATTGCTACTACTACTATTCATTCCTTCCTCTATTAGGCCTGCTCTTAGCAACTGCATTCTTTAATGTTATCTGCTGTAAGCCAGTCTACTCTGCCTAATCAGCACCCTCCCTGACAGCACTAGCAGAAATGATCACAGAAGTAGATGGCTAGTAAAAGGACCAGCTTAGGTCAATAGCAGCAAGCAGGCAGTTCAGGATTTATTTCACAAAATAACATTTCCCATATGTCCAAAGGCAAACATTTTCCAGTCCTCATACAAAACACAGACACATTCTTCCCACCTAGAACAGGTAATTTTTCAAAGGGCTAAAACTTACCTGTACCACACTAGGGAGCTGCTGGAGTCACATGTGTATAGACCAAGAGGAAGCTGGAAACTTATCCAACGGGATGGGGCAGGAGCCCAGATATTATGTCATGATGAATTAGCAGCAGATATTCTCATTGACCTGAAGCAGGAACAGCTCTAAGATAGCAGGCTCAGGATGCATTTGGATCCAGCTCTGAAAAGACAAAGTACATACTGAATGAGAGGGACGTAAAATACAATACAAATAAAATTTCCTAGAATAGCACCAACCCATGTGACACTTCATAAGCAGCACAACTGGGAAAAAAAAAAAAAGGAGGGAAAATGCAAGAAAGAAAAGATGCAACTGATGACTTTGCTGCAGACAACGGCATACAGATGCATGTCCATGTTGCCAGGACAGTACCTTTGCCCAGGCATTAGGCGATCCTTAGAGGCTCTTCAACTTACAAACCAGAGCCAGCTTGTATTTGGGGAGACTGGAAAAAACATGAGGCGAGTACACCACTTGCCTACAACATGTCAACATGTTGACGCATGCTCTAATAAGACCCATAGGGTTGTTAAGATTGGAAGGGATCCCTGGAATTTGCCTGGCCTAACCAAGAAGCAAGGGTATTTTCTTACATACATGTTCTCAGTTATGTTTGTGCCATCAGACATCTCTCGTAACCCGTGAGAAAGCTGGCCAGTTCAGGAACTTTAATCAAGTCAGCTTGCTTTCATTCTGAAAAAATCAAATCCTTAAAGGCTATCAGAATACTCTAGCGTTTCAGCAGGCATTGTTATCTGCCCTGGCAGGATGGTAAGACTGTTGCAAACAGGGAGAACTAATGAGCCCACAGCTTTAGGGTATAGTCAGGCAGCTTCAGTGTCTGCATATTCATGATAGGTCCCAGGGAAGATGAACCACAGTAAGAAGGAAAATGAAGCTGCTCCTTGGGAAGAGCTGAGCCACCTGTGCATACAAAGCACTGCTGCTTCTAACAGCTCGCTACTGTAGTTGATGAAGAAAAGAACCATTACAGAACAGCATTCAAGGGTGTAAGCTCATACCTAGTCATGCAGTTAGAAGCAACTGCTCAAAGAATGGATAGGCAAGAAAGGGAAATATGAGCATCACGGTGCCAGCCTAGGCAGTGCTGGTCAGCACAAGAGCAGATGACTCTGTCAGGGACAGTAACAAGGCTCTAGGTCCAGCAGGGTCAAAACAAGGGAAGAACAAAGGGCAGAAAGATTATAGTGAATTGTGCTAAAACAGAGCTGAAGCCAAGGAAAGAGAGTCCAGGAAAGCAGTGGCCGAGGCAGAACACAGCAACGGAGGCAGTGCAAGTGAGAAGGGCTGGGCCAGGAGAGTGCATGAGGTACAGAAAGGAGTATCACTGCAGCACTGTGGAAAAGGAGGCAATCAAAGGCTGACACCATCGGGAATCTCACCCTCAGCCTGCCTTAGGGGCAAGGCCAGGCTGGGAGTTTCTTCCTCATAGACAGAGGGCAGGTGATTCTACCTGGGAAGATGAACTGGCTTCTCTCTCATGGTGGTGTCCCCATGGTAAAGACTAGGTTGTTGATTGCTCTTAAGGCAGCACCAAGGAACTGGATATTTTCATAAGATGCAGGACTCCCCTGGATGGGCAGCAGTGTGAAGCCAGTCCCTCCTCGAAGGGCAGTGCTGACAGCACTAGGCAAGGATACTGCACAAACACACCCCCAGATCATGCTAAATGGTGAATGACCTTGCTTTCTCCTCAGTCTCCCATTTAACTTCTACCACAGTCTCTCCCAGTAGCAACGTGCACACAGGGTGCCTCCGCAGGCCTTGCTGACAGAGGAAACAGAGAAGAGTTCAGGCCCCAGGGAACAGGAGGGAGCAGCAGTGTCCAGCAGCAAGCTCATCGTGCCAAAGTGAGATGGCTTGCCTCTGTGGGAAGTCAAGATCTTCTGGAAGGCCATGCAGAGCATTAGTCCCCCACAGATACAGATCGGTTTGCCCTGAGAGAGTATCTGGGACTATGTATCTCCCTCTGAACACAGAGCTGAGGGGCAGCTTAGAGGCAGCAAGACAAAGTGTCTCTCTGAAAAGGGGCCGTCTCCTGCATGAAGGTTGGTTGGTCCTGGAGTGCTAGAGACAGCTGTCAGTAGCAGGACAGCACTGGCATGTGCAGTGTCTCTGACGACAGGGTGTTAAGAAGAGGACCATGCCAGGGCAGGCTGGGCAATTACAGATGAGTGCCGCTGTCTCCCCCGGGGAAAGTCAGTCCCGGTTGAGGGAAAGCCTCCCGAGGGGGGCCTGCAGTCCCCAGGTGGGAGTGGTACATGAGCAGCG
>NW_009615513.1:0-14537 GCF_000690535.1 Cariama cristata
CCCTGTTTTAGCCAAACCAGGACAAAGAGGAATTTGGCTTAGTTTGCAACAAAGACAGCTAAGACCAGACACCGAACAAACTTTCTAACTCTAAGTGCAACAATGGGAGAAGCTCCATAATAGACATAAGTAACAGACAACATAGAATCCTGAGAGTAAGATGTCAAGAACTGAGGTGAAAGACATGATAGGAATGATCTAAATATATATGAACTAGCTTAGGGCCAGGGGATACACTAAGGTTTATCTAAAGGCCTTTTACAGATCTGCATTCTTATGTTCTTCTGGTTGCCACCATTACCAGTTATCTTTACATTTCATGCAAGCAGCAAGCACCATGATGAAAACATAGAATCGTCATGGTTGGAAGAGACCTCAAATATCAAGTCCAACCGTTTATCCAACTAAAGTCCAGGTAGACCACATCCACAGCCTTTCCCTCACCCACCAAGCGAGTCACTTGGTCATAGAAGGAGATCAGGTTGGTCAAGCAGGACTTGCCTTTCATGAACCCATGCTGGCTGGACCCGATCCCCTTATTGTCCTGCATATGCCTTGTGATCTCACTCAGATAAACTGCTCCATCACCTTCCCCAGTACTGAGGTCAGGCTGACAGGCCTACAGGTCCCCGGGTCCTCCTTCCAGCCCTTCTTGTAGATGGGCATCACATTGGCTAGCCTCCCGTCGTCTGGGACCTCACCGGTTAGCCAGGACTGCTGATAAATGATGGAGAGTGGCTTGGCGAGCTCATCTGCCAGCTCCTTCAGTATCCTCGAGTGGAACACATCCAGCCTCATAGACTTGTTCATGTCTAGGTGGAGCAGGAGATCGCTAATTGCTTCCTCCTGGATAACGGGGATTATTCTGTTCCCCACCCCTGTCATCCAGCTCGGAGGACTGGCTGCCCTGAGGATAACTGGTCTGGCTATTAAAGACTGAGGCAAAGAAGGCATTAAGTACCTCCGCCTTTTCCTCATCTTTGCTGGCAATGTTTCCCTCTTCATCCAGTAAAGGGTGGAGATTCTCTTCGGTCCTCCTTTTGCTGTTAATGTATTTGTAAAAACATTTTTTGTTATCTTTTATGATGGTGGCCAGAGTGAGTTCTAGCTGGGCTTTTGCCTTTCTAATTTTCTCTCTGGATGCCCTGACAACATCCTTGTACTCTTCCTGAGTTGCCTGTCCCTTCTTCCAAAGCTGGTAAACTCTTTTCTTATTCCTGAGTTCCAGCTAACATCATCTAACTTATATGGTATTGACATCACCTAAGAAATATTCTGCTAAAAAGTAAAAGTTTCAAGAGACAGGAAACGCAACGCCATGTGGAGGTGGCTTTTGCCAGGGACCTACCCCTGCCCAAATTCAATGCTCCATGCATACCTGTGCAGTAGCCCTCTGCAGGGATTTTGCTGACTACTCTCATGCTTGCAGAGATTGGCATGGGAAATCTCAGACTGAGTGCAGACAGGGATGTGTAGGAGAAAGATACAAGGTCGTTTACAAGCTAATGTCCTCCTTTTTTTTTCTCCCTTCAGTTTACCATCTATAACGACTAAATATTCACATCCTCATAGTATTATTTCAATACTGAATACTCTATATGGTCTGTGCTTTGCATGATATCGTTCTCTTAAACCTCCGTGGTGTTATATAAGTGGACACGTATGTGTCACATAGGCCTACCACAAAATTAATAACTGATTAACCACATGCCAAAAAGCATAGAACGTACCCTGTTTATGAGAGTCTCAACATGAATTATTGACAGGGTGCAATCCAACTTAATTTATGTTGCCAACACTGTTGTCATCTAATGACGTTCGCTTTCTAAAGTAAAGTGCCTAAATTAATCTCCAAAGGAAGATCCTGTACACTTAAATGTAGATTCTTAATTAGGCAGCTCCTCTCTCCAGACTTCCCAAGGCTTCCCCCTCCTTTCAGTGGCTATATAGGGAATATAGGCCCTTACTGTAGGAAGTTTACTTAACTGGAATTCTAAAATCTAGCTGCAAAGAGAGAGAGAATAGATACATCCACTGTAAATATTAACTTGTACTGCAAACTGTATTTGAAACAAAACTATAAAAACATAGTAAGAATCATGTTAGGGTATCAGTATTTTAAGTGTAGACAAAGAAACTCATTTCAACCTTCCTTACGATAAAGCTTTAAAAGAGAGAACACTTACTATTTCTACATTTAGTGACGTGTTACTTTCTTCGCTTCCCTGAAGTTTTACCTTGCCCACATAGAACACTAAAACGAAAAGGCAAAAAAGTTAAGAAAATCAATGCTAAACTACATGATGTAAAATCATTCGAGAATTTAAAAATTCACTGTCTTGTGTTACAATAGAAAGGAAACAAGAACACTTACAGTAGCTTTTCTGATCATTCACTATTTTTGCAATCGTTCTTCCATCTCTTCACTTACTACTTCCACAAATGAACTTCATTTGTGGAATAGCTTCATTATTTTCTGTATATTCTCCCCCCCCCTCCTCCCCAAAACAGACAAACTGCACTGCACCTTACTATTAATACTACTCCAACTCCCACAATGACACTGAAATGTGTATGTAAAGGCAAAGTGGTACTCTGAAAATTCTTCCCTTGGGGATTAAAGAAGTTTCAGGATACCATAATTCACAGCATCATGCAACAGTCCTTGAGGGCTGGTAGGGCCATTTTGGAGACAAAAAGGAACTTTGACAACACTTTTCTTCCTGCAGTCAGACATTCAGTGCAGGCTATAGAGACAGACCCATACAGGAATGCATACATGACGTCACCCAGATCATCCAGCAGGTTATTGTGTCACTCGGTAGGGAAACTTCAGGAGAGGGTGGGAAGGGGGCAGATACCTATTCTGCCTCTTTCTGATCTATAAAGTGTATGGCCACTTGACAGAAGTGACTTCATTTTCTTAAGTATTTCTCACAGAAGCCGTTTATCAAAGTGCTTTGGAAGGCAGCAACACGTATCAACAAAATCTTCTTTTGCTACATTTTTGTTAACACACATAAAGGGAACATCACTGCCCTTTCCGTTGTCCTTTGTTTACCTGTTCTGTCACATTATACTTTTAAAATACACACAAGCTTTTACAATAATTCTCCTAAGCAATATTTCAGTTTCTATTCCTGACACAGTTAGGTTCAACATGGCAGACATTAGCATCTACCATAGCGTATTTGTTTCTTGTTTTCTCAGGTTTGCAATTCTTATCTGCAACTGTGTATCCTTCAGCAAGAAACCAAAGATCAAAAATACAGTAGACTCAACATTATTTTAAATAATATCCCCCACATTTTATATTAATTTTTTAGAAGTTATACAAAATCTCTCTAAATTTGCAAGAAAATTTATTACAGGGCTAACTTTTACATAGCAACTAAAAGTTGCCTCATTACTCAGAACAGAAAATAGTTGGACATGGTTTTTTTAAGAACAAAAGGAAAAAGAAAACCACTAACCTGAAAAATTACAGACAGGTGTTACGTTGCATAAAATGGTTTCTCCTGCTATAGTTTTTTTTGGGGAAAAAAAAAATCTAGTGAGTAAAGAATTTGAACTTAAACCCAGTACTGACAAAGTTATTTATAATCATGTCAATGTTTTAAATGTAGAGGTCTTTACCCTTAGTAAATAAGCCTAGACATACTGTCTAGGCTTCACTTCTCTAGGGCACTTATCATGACGTTTTCCAAGACTTAGTATTCAGAGTGAAACACGCTGGGTTTGATTAATTAATTTTGAATCATTTTCTGTAACACCTTCCGCAGAAGACCTACATGCGAGTGGTCTCTATTTTTTTTTTTTTTAATCCAAATGAAACAGAAATCAGCATATCATAAATAAGCTCTTCAAATATCACAGTATTCAATCACTAGGTAGCATATTATCTGTTTCTGAGGATCCTACTACAGCTACCTACGATAGCATGAAACTAAAACTGTTCTACCTGATAGAATTCAAACTATGATGACAGCAAACATGTATACTCTCATCTAGTAGAACATGTCTTTAGTTAGTTACAGCAAGCTTTTGGTTGCTCCCATATTTTTACTGCTACCTACACTGCAAAGAAATAACACTGATCCCAAATTAAGGGTACTGTAAACAGATGGCTCTGTTGTACAAAATCAAAATAAAGGACCAGAAAGGTATTTGCATCCAAGACAAAACTCCTACAATTGTTCATAAAAACAACATGGCAGCACAACTTTCCTTACTTAAGCACATAGATTGGCCTCCATTAACGGAAAAACAAATGCTACTTTCTCTGCTGCTATCATTAGCTAGTACCAAACGAGATGGGAATTTAAAATTTTTTTTTATTTTTTCTGTGGTACAAACATATGCCTGTTATAGCTTGATGCTTCATTGATTTTATCAACAAACTGCCATCAGAGGGTACGGATTGTGAGCTGCTGGCAATATTCAAATTATTAGAAAAAAATTCTTTTTTCAGACAGCAGTTTAGATTCAACTAAATTTGCCTTCCCTTTTGTGTTGCAGTTGTCAGTGAAATAGTTATGAAAATTGCAACACTTTTTTAAATAATCCTCAAAGAAATAAAATGTTCATAAATAACTGAATTTGTCAAAATTATTAACTACATAAAGAACAACATCACTTATAAAAACTCAACACAAAACCCAGGAGTGACACAGAAGTAAAGAGTAACATCAGCCTATTTTTCTTTACAGAGCACCCATTTGTGTGCCACCCAGTCTTGCTCAGGATCTCTCCATATCACAAAAATGCACAAAATAGATAAGCAGTGGGGAGGATAAGAGGCTGATCAAAACCCACTAGTGCTTCCAGTCCACAAAGATCATCACATAACATAGCTGCACATTTCCTGCAGGACACATTCATACAGTCACAATATATTAGCCCCCATGGCTCCAAGTCAGTTCTTCTACCACTTGCACTAATTCAGCACACATACATTCTAATTGCTCTACCAGACTCCTACATGGATAATAAAAAAATTAAATTCATCTTACTCCTATAGACTGGACCTGCCCTGAGAACATCATGACTGGATTCAGTGCGCTTCAATCTACTAAAAGCATGAGGGTTTTGTTTTTTTTAAAGTAAACATGGTCCCTGACACTCTGTTTCTTACATCTTTGTGGTAACCTCCTGCTCTGACTTACAAAATAACCAAACTCTTCTATATGTGGCCATCTAGGCAAGCATTGCAGAATTAGACATTCTACCAGACTGGACATCAATGCGAAGTAAGGCAGACTGCTAATACGACACACCATAACACCAAGAAAAAAGATCCTATTAAAAAGATCTGGGAGCAGACTTCCTGAACTCACACACACTTAAATTTTGAGAGGCATAAAAGAAGATCCGTGGTGATATATGAATCCTACCTGGTATTATGGTGGAGTAATAATCGGTGATGCTAAGTGTTTCTGTTAAAAAAAAATAAAATAAAATTAAGTTTTCACGTTTTAACTTAAAAAGTCTATGAAATACATGTCACAAAAGCAAGTTTCCTAGTTTTTGCCTTAGAGTTTGTCTTCCCAGGAGAAGTGCAAACACATGACCATTTGTAAGGGAATTAAGTTACTTTCAGCAGGGGAAATGAAAACGCAGCATTCGGAGTAAGATGCATCCAATCAAATGTTTATGTCCCCATACGAGCCAGTTACTCTAAGCTCCCTACTAGTCAGTGGAGCAAGTGGTGCTTTTAAGGTGGGATCCCCATTTAACCTATTCTACATGGGCACTTCTCCATCAACTATAAAGAGTAGCCAGATGTCTAGTTCATGTACAGACATGTAGGAATCTGTACTGATATGGATGAACCTACTCCTTGTTTTCAAACGCAAACATCAGGAAAAAAAACGATAGCAAGTTCTTCTGACTGAGTTGTTACTGATCCTATTTGGCAAGTCATTGCAGGAGCATACATCTTTTAAGTGTCTTTAAGGAATGGGGTGTACATTTTAGTTCTGTAAAATACTTTAAATAGTATCAGAAAGTGTAGAAAGCATTGTATCTATAGATATACCAAAAAACTACATACTTGCTAAAAATAAATATGCCCAGTTTGGGCTTTGGTAAGCAATGTAATATTTTGAAAAAAAAAGAAAGGTTAACAGCTCAGTGTCAGTCAAATGCGCTTCAAAACCCTACCCATGCAGACTTAAAATACAGACTGGACATAAATGCAAATTTTAAGATCACGTAAGAAAAGAATTTGGACTAAACAAATCCCAGTTATTACAAAAAAAAACCCACAAAACCATGCAACCTTTCATGAACGCAACATCTCCCTTCAGACCTTACTCTCTTCATGCTAATTCTCACCTGCAGTTTGTGTAGTCTCCTCTGAAGTTGTATCTGAAGAAGAAAAATTAATAACAATAAAAACAATAAAATTAAAATAAAAATCTAAAAAAAATCTTAATCTAACTAAATCTAAATAAGAGAAACATTAATAAAATCTTGCCTGAAGGATTAATAGGGTAGGTGATAAAGTAACAATAGAGGATTCCGGGGGCGGGGGGGGGGAGGGGGAGAGAAAATAAGTAAAAACTGTATTAATACAATATTTTCTTTCTCGGAAGTTTAGAGAAAAAAGATCAAGCATGCAAAACTTCAAACAGGAACTGAGTATTAGTTATCTAAGTTTCATTTTAAGAATAACTGCAGTGCTTGTTAAGAATGTTCACATTATTTCAATATAAATATTTAAAATAATGTTCACATTATTTCAAAAATCTGAATATCTGAATACAAACAGCTGGTAATTCAGTTCCTTCAGATAAGTTCCTGTTATTGGTTTCATTCTTTTAGAAGATGCAGATGAATTTGGCATATCCAATAGCAATAACTGCTTAGCCCTAAGGACCTTTTCCTGCACGAACTCACAACACTCATGAGAAGAGATGACACACTGGATTTGGCAAACTGTCTCTCCAAAAAAGCTATTTTTGCCAGTAACCGTATATAAATAAAACAGACTGAGGATGCAAACTTTTTTCATCTACATCAAAAGGGAAAACAAAAGAAAATTACATTAATACAATAGAAGAAAATTTAAAGGTTGCTCAGGAAGGATGTGTTTACTAAGTATATTTTAGGTGTCAGCACAGGAATAGTGGTTAGAGGACCACTCTATATCATTCCAATATGACAACTTAGTGACTTTTTTAAAATGGGCCAGAGCAGCTTCGTAACAGAAGAACATCATGTTTTCCAAATTTCTTTACTAAAAGTATCGCTGCCATTAGTACAAGCAATATCTTAAGTATAATAAAGAAAAGTTGGTGGCTCTGCAGAAAGACAGTTGCGTACCAAGAAAAAAAAAAGCAATCTACTTCATTACATGAAAAGGAAAAGGGAGCTCTTCTTTCTGATACATTTATTTCAGCTAGACTAGCCATTTCGAGCCTTTTCAAAAGTGCCCTCTTAATTCCATACTCAGAGTAAAAGCAAAGCATATTTGGTTCTTAAGTAACAATCCTGAAGACAACTGATTTTCTACAGCAACTAACAAGTAGCCAAGATACGAGGAATCAGAGTGAAAACTAAGTGCTGACTTCATCTGTACTATTTGGCTTGGTATAAACTACAACAAATATTGAACTGGCTGCAGTTAAAGATGAGCCATTCCCAGAGAAAGACTGTATTTGCAGAAGAACAAAAGCGTGTGTGTTTGTGTCTGTATTCTTTCTTTTCTCCAGAGCACAATATGTCAGTATACATTAACCAAGAAAGTAACTGGCTTTCACATAGCTCTTTCTGTGTGACGGCATTCTTCATTTTTTTTAAAAAATGCTTTCATAGATGATGTTCATCACTTCTGGTCCCAGAAGTTATTAGAGTCTTGTGTGCATGTGTGTGTGTATGCACGTGTGTGTGCAGTATACCACACTGCATGAAATGATATCTGCACATCTGCTAGGGTGGGAGGAGATGTAAGGGAGCTCTCTCATGACAGAGTTCCTCCTCTGCCATCTCTGCAAACAGTTCACTGGACAAAACGCTCCTGTCGAGCAACTCGCACCTACTTCATCCCCAAGCATCACTACCACAAACTATGGGTGATCCTATAAGGTAAGCTATGTCATTACAAAGTAGGGCGAAGAAATTAATTTTCTCTTCAAAAAATAAACAATGAAAACATTAAATGTTAGAACTCATTTACCTTACAACTTTTCTGCATTACCTCAGATAAAGGCAGATTTATCTAATGGAAATGACAAATTTGCAGTAATCAGTAAAGTCCTGATTTTCTTACCAGAAATGGTTGTTGCAGCTGATTCTCCTGAATTTCCAGCTTTTGTTTCAGACAAGGGGAAGAAAAAAAAAAAAAAAAAAAGAGGGAAAAAATGAAGTTTCAGACACATACATAACCATTCTCAGTAGCCTTTCCTGATACTACCCAAAGTTTATTGCATTCACCAGAAGAGGGCAACACCCGCTTATCAGAAGAACACCTCCAGGTTGTCAAAAAAGGCAGACACAACAATCTCTGATTAAAAAAAAAAAGAAACCACAACTTCTATGAATTCAAATAGAATTTAATTGAAGACGATTTCTTTTCAACAAATATTGGATAATTTGCATGGTATAAAATAAATATAATAACAAAAATAATTTACCTAAGATATGTGCCACGCTAGCCTGAAAGCCGCATGCCTACCTTGCTAATTCTGGGAACGGGAATCAACCGCACATAACAAGACGGGCTGTAGTTGGGTATGAAGAACTCTTATCAGACTTTGCATAGTAACATTGAGACTTACCATTTAAAATTCATCCCATACATACTGTTCTCTATCCTGCAAAAAGTAGCACTACAAAAAGCAAATTCATTTCAAGTTTGAACCTCTGATCTTGATAGGAGCCAGCCAACTATTTATATAGCAAACATTAGCCACTAAATCTTTGTGGCTGTTACAGTCAGTATTTTGATCAAAAAGAAATTAGGAAATTTGATATCTGGTTCCCATAGCAACTTCAAAGTTAGTCCTTTCATTCACTGAGTGGTTTCTGACAGTGCCACGGAAAAGTCAAGTCACAGTTATCACAGAAATATAATCTAAAGAACAGTTGGCTGCAAATATGAAACACTATTTTAAAAAAATCTACTTAAGGTATTTCAACATTTTCTCTCAAAACTCAAAAAGTCATCCTATAATGTTACTTACAATACAGTAATTATACTGTAAAGCTTTTCCTACTGTTGTAGAAGAGTTAAGTCAGAGATACCAAAAGTCTCCGTGGAAACCCAGATTTTTTTGGTTAAACACAGTAAACAAGGAGTTTCTGAAATGCTAATCACTCACATGATTCCTTGCTCAGACTATTTTGCTTGCCTTACTGAAAACTAGAAATAGCTTCTTTCCAAAAGATAAACGTAAATGTAATTTCTGCAATGCAAGGAGAATTGGAATCATCTCAGTGACCTTATTTTCATTTTCTCTGGAAAATTACTGATGCTATTTACACCATGAAATACGCTAATAAGCCACAAGGATGACATGGATAATTAATTTGCAAATATGTACATATTCTTAACTATCTCCACGAATTAAAAATTAACAACAACAGCAATCTTCCTACGCACTTTCTAAAACACAAGAACAATGGGGAAAAAATTACATAGAGCCCCCATATACCTGTTATCTGTTTTCCACCAGGCAATGTAGCAGCAGTTTCAACTATAAAGGAAGATTTTTTTAGGAGTGGAAATGTTTATATATATTTGTACATACACATATATACACACACTTTTTTAAACACACCCATTTTAGATGTGCTACTCACCTCAATTCAAGCTGGTTTGCAAAATTTCTTTGCATCCATTGAGAAATGTGTGCCGAGTCTTTTCGAAAGCTGGAAGTTGAACTTTTTCAAGTTCAATTTTTTACTCACTTTAACACTTTTACACTTATGAAAGACACAGATTAGGTTGTAAGCTTTCCCACTGCCCTTGCATTGCCAATGTCTTCAGAAACCTTTCAGCACATTTGCTTGAGTGAAGATGAAGTAGACTAAATAGCAGCAACCAAAAATCTAACAGGTACACACAACTGTGCTTTCACACCACTATTTTTGCAAAAATTTGGAAAAAAGTTATTCAAGAAGTGACATTTTATTAATACAAAGAGAAACAGAGAAATTAAACAAACAAAAAAAAAGCAGGGGCAGGAGAGTTGGGTAAGACAGAGATGTTTTATTCCATACATTTGTAAAAATTACATGAGATGTACTTTGAGAATACATCTACATCATGATGTGCTTATGTATCACTTAGATGCTCACATGCCCAAGAGCTGCACCACCAAAGAGCATCTAAACAACGAGCAGATAGATGAGGCTGCCAGAAATGAAGTGGCTCATGTGGACCTGGACTGGGAATGAAAAGGTGAGCTATTTCTAGCTCAGTGGGCCCATGAAATATGTCCCTAGGGACACCTAGGGAGAGATGCAACATATAGATGGGCTTTTGATCAAGGTGTGGATCGGACAATTGAAGCTATTGCACAGGCTACCCGTGAATGTGAAAGATGTGCTGTAATCAAGTGAGCCAAGTGACTAAAGTCTCCTTGGAACAGAAGATGGTGGCTGGGCTACCAATATGAGGACGCCTAGCAGATCGATTACATCAGACCATTGCTGCGAACCTGCCACCAAGGCAAGTGCTATGTGCTTCCCGTGGTGGCGGCAACTAGCAGGTGGCTAGAAATGTACCCTGGAGCCTATGCCACCACCCAAAACATCATTCTGGGCCTTGAAAAACAAGTGGTAATACAACACAACATAGAGTTAAGGCACTGTCACCTACTTCAGCACCCTTCATATCTGAGACCCTGGCTGTTGGGGCAAGAAGGAAGAGATACTGTCTTCAAGTCACTGAACCTGGTGGGGCACTCTGGTCACAGCCAAGACGCAGGCCCACAGGGTTGCAGAGGAAGAGAGATTCTCTTTGAATTGCCAGAGCTGGTGGGGCAGTTTCTCCACAGTTAGTGCCTTGATACCTGGCCAGTCCATCATCACCAAGGCCTTGGCATATTGCACTAGTGCATATGGTACTAACATCTGACACGTGGCCCATGTGCAGTGGATGTCATCGAGATATTTGGAAATCTGGTTGTTGTCTACATTGCTGTAGACCATCTCCACACTGCTAATTCCCTCAGATACTGGACACCTTCCTTCTTCCATCAGTGGTGGTCCACTTGCATGAGCAGTCTACAAGACCATTCTCGGACTTTGAATCCAGTGATCCAAGTTCAAATCTCTGTGGGACCTCCAGTAACTAACTAATTGGGGATGACACATAGGAAAGTGCTCTGAGGCAGCAAATTCCTCAATAGCAAGGTTGGGGGGAGAATTTGGGCAGGTGCCTAGAGCAGTTTTCACCTCTGACGGCCTGGGAGTTTACACCTGAACAGGCATGGAATCCTGTTGAAATGGCAGACCACTTGAAGGAAGGATGTCTCGCTCACACTGAAGACAGAGACTTTTGGTGCTGTGTTGGAGCCTGGCCTATGTCTACCAGGCCTGTGTCCAACACCCTGAAAGAAGCAAGAGGGTCTCTGGATCTAAGGACATACAAATGGATGCTGTGGCTAAGCCCGAGACACAGCCCTAACCATAATAGTGACTCCTGCAGTCAAGAGGAAACAATGGAAGTGGAGGCTGACCCAGTTAGTGAAGGAGGAAGCAGCTCCTCTTGAGGGGATGCAGGAAGAAGACTCAGAAGAGGCAGCCTGTTCTGCAGCAGGACAGTCACAAGAACAGGAGGGTGACGTGATAGAAATCATAAAAGAGACAGAAATGACCCAGTCCCTGTTCCTGAGTGAGCTGTGAGATTTGCGCAAAGATTACAGCCGTCAGCCAGATAAGCAGATTGTTGCCTGGTTGCTCCAATGCTGGCATACTGGGGCCAACTATCCCAGCTTGACAACACGTAAAGAAATGTCAGTTCATTTTTGTTGAATGTCATATACTGCATGTCATACACAGCAACTCTGAAATATGGCAGGATGAATACATGGAAATCAGATTAACTGCACTATGTTTAATTCTGTAGGAGTTTTCCTTGAAATTAACTGTTAGTTTTAGTTGATTTGCATCCTGGGTAGAAATTTTCTCATGTAAAAGAAAAGAGAGAGAGAGAACCAATATTCTAAGTAAAATAATACACATCCATTAAGTAAAAAGTATAAGTAAAAAATTACACCTTCATACGTATCAGCCTACTCAATTTAAACTATTTCAGTAAAGACAAAAGAAGTTACATCAAACATCTCATTTGAGACAACTAGGATTCTGCCTACAGAGAAATACAATTGGTCTTTTTAACATCTAGCACTGTACGAACGTCTCAAGATCATGAAAGTTTGGCTATAACCTAAGTTTTTACAGTCAATTTTCAGAAAAATTAGGACTTCTCACTATATGGTAAGTCCAGTTAAAATACACGACCCTATAAGGTATGTGTTCTAGAGCTCTTATGTAGAAATGTTGTTACTTCAACATCATACAGTGATTAGGTATTATGGCACATATAAAATTATTTTCTTAACACCAAGTGTAGGTTTAGGGAAGACCTTAAGATACAACAGAGACTTTAAACAATACGCAGAACTGAAGCAGTAGTCAGACAAAACTGTTCTGTATTGTTTAAACAGTAAATAGTTTTTTAACATAGAACAGGGTGAATAGAGTCAACTCTACATAAAGTAAAGTGGACTTTTGGTTAGAGAAGAAAACGTCCTTCCACATGTCGGCAAACTGGCTTTCCTACCACAGGAAGTGAATTTCATCTCCAAAAATTTCCCTACCACTGATCCTGCCTTACTAAGTGCTTAGCACCTTGTGCAAAAGCCCTTATCTCCAACCAAAAGGCCCTGGATGAAATTAAACTCTCAAAAGGAAACCACCTCTCGAAGTATGCAGCATCTCACAGAAAAGACCACAACACTGCTGCTTCTGCCCACTAAAAAAAATTAAAAAACCTGCCTGGGGAATCTGACCTTAAGGTCTTTCTTACATACTCTTGAGGAGTCAGTGTAGACATAGTCATTACAGACAAACTGCATTTCCTACCCTCCATATCCCTTCAACCTCCTCTGTGAATTTTTGAGAATACAAGTAGTATCCTGAGGTAGGTAAGAAAATTGTCCACTAACATGTTTTGTACTGTAGGTTAGTAAGAAGATAGTGAACTCTAAAAATACCAAATGTTTTTACTAACAAATCCAGTAGCACAGGGAGCAAAATAAGCCAAATACAAGCCATGAATATGGAGGTGGAAAACACAGCCACAGATGATGGCATGCATAATCTGAGGAGCAGTTTTCTCGGGACACAGAACTAACCATGACTTCTCTTACAGCACAATATTCACATGCCTACAGTTGCTAGAAATTATCTGTAAGAGTAAGACTTGTCACTGATCAAGATGCAGCAGTAAGTTCACTAACCAAGTCTTTCATTAGAATCACCTTCGCATACAGAAAGGGGGAAGGAGAGGCTGTCATACATTATCTAATTTCACTTACATTTGTCAAGCCTCCTCCTTTGTTGTGTTTAAGAACTAGAAAAGAAAGTGAACAGGGTTTCTTTGGAGGAAGACTAAAGTCCAATCTAAAATATCCCTGAAGTTGACAAGTAAAGAGCAAAGTAAAATAACTCAAGGTGTGCTAGTTACAAGCTAACAGAGAATTTTCTTCCCTTAGGTTGGTTGCTATTGGTAAGAGCAAGAAAATCCTTACAAGTATGAAATATTTTATTTGCTCCATGCATTTTTATTTGCAACACTGTTAGTTTAGGATCATCAAATCAACATACCTAATATCCTATTCCAAAGCAAGACACTATATATTGTAGTAATACTTTTCTACATTTTCTCTAATAGAGAACATTCCTGAGGATCCAAACAGCAAATAAATAGGCAAATAACATTATTCAGTATTATTCTCTGCTTTTGCTGCAAGGAAGACAGAATAGGTCCCCTCAAGAACTGTTTTCTGAAGGAAAAGGCAACTCCAAGAAATGAGATAAGCACCAGTTTCTGTTACTAACATGCACCATTAAAAACAAAAGCAGCGATTTCCTTACTGTCTTCATATCACTTTGTACTAACACAAACAGCCAGCTAAGCCAAGTCTTGAGAATCCCAACTGTGCAGGCCGAGGAAAACTGTTCCACTGGTATGAAACCTGTTTAGCAACTCTTGCCATCACTCCACACCACAGCTGCAAAAAGCTTACCTGGGAACCAGTATTTGCATTATGACAACCTTTATTTCCCATAACGACTTTGTATGACAGTGGGAACCAGTATAACTTTAGCAGCTTGAGTCTGGTAGGAGACTAAATCCATTAACGACAGGACTTCAGGTTAGGTCCACAAACTGATGTAGCTCTGAGAGAGACCAGCGTATGGCTCTGCCTGCAAAACCGCCTTGTGCTTACAGCATTCCTCAGCATGACAGATTGGAACTATCAGTCTACTGGCTCTTTTAGGATGGGATGATCTCCACATGT